>NW_027660572.1:50000-65146 GCF_963280865.1 Gymnoscopelus braueri | reverse complement strand
ACCCAATGGTAATGTTTTATTTGTACTGTACACTGTTATGTTAACACTGTCATAAGCAGTGATAATCAAATGGACAGGAGCAGTACTACTCCGCGCTACTGGGGGGGGGTTCTTTTTGTTTGGATCCCCTTAGAGATACACTGAGCTGTTTAATCTAATGTCTGGTTATTCTATTCCTACAAAACTGATGATAAAGCCGAGGAGGACCAGCTATGCAACCAGAGAGAAAGGGGAGTAGGTGCTTTTTATCTAACTGTAACAGAGTAGCCTAGACATAGAATGTGACAAATCAGAAGAGGAAGCTATTAATTGATTTCAGTTACATTGTGTCGAGATTTCTCAAGACACTTTACTTCTAGAGCAGAGACCCAACCTCACCATCCCACCTCACCATGGAAAAAAAACAACATTTGGAATGCCCATACAGTTATTGCCTAACTCGTGTTTGATGTCCTGAGAGCAAGGGGAATGGTGGAATAGGAAGTCCAAGAGAGAGAATCTGGCCTGTTGTCAACAGGCCAGATTGTTTTCTCCTAGAGAAGTTTGAAGGCTACAGCCAAAGTGCACATTAGATGTCATTTTTGATGTAGACTTTTGTTGGTTTTACTCTCGCATTTTGGAAGTTTCATAGGTTGTTTTTTCCCCTCAGTTGGTCATTCTATCTGCACTGGATATTGCATGCAATATATTTTACTAGTGAAAGAAAAATACATTTCTAAGTGGCTGAGCTGTTTGTTCAAACCTACGGATGTTTGTGAAAAAGGACATGGTCAATTGAGGTGATTTCAGGGCGAGGAATGAGCAAAGAGTGGTGTGTGTGTGTGTGTGTGTGTGTGTGTGTGTGTGTGTGTGTGTGTGTGTGTGTGTGTGTGTGTGTTAGTATATGTACTGAGTCATCCAGAGGTAAGGACACCAACCAACATAAGTGCACAGACTGGGTGTGTGCATGTAGCCCCTTCTTATAAACCATGTGACTTACAGTAAGAGAACAATTACAATTCACACAATATCTCTATTCCCTGTCTACATGTGGTCATATCTTTCTGTGTGTGTGTGTGTGTGTGTGTGTGTGTGTGTGTGTGTTTGTCTGTGTCTGTGTGTGTGCGCCCGCACGCCCATAAACTCTTGGTTAAACATCAGCCCAACATAAATACATAATAATTTATAAAACAATTACCTTGAGCATCATAAGCGAAGATTTGTATTTGTGTCTCCAAATTGTACATTGAACATTTTTTCTAAATCTATATAGTCGAAGTATAAAATAGGGTTAAAAGTATTAAACCAGGGGCACGGTGGCGCAGTCGGTAGCGCTGTCGCCTCACAGCTAGAAGGTCCTGGGTTCAATTCCCTCAGGGGATGCTGTGGGCGCTGGGGGCGTGTTCTCTCCTCCGCGTCATCAGTGCCCATACCCTAGGTGGGGTTGGCGAAAGGGCCTTTCTGTGTGGAGTTTGCATGTTCTCCCCGTGTCTCCTAGGGTAGGTACCCTCACAAAAACATGCAGTAATCCTTGTCACTATACTGCCTCCCCCTGGCCAGCCGGGGCGCCTGATGGAGGGGAAAGGAACTGGTTGGAATAACGTGTTCCTTCCACGCGCTACGTCCAACCAGGGAAACTCTCCCCTGTCAGGTCAGTTGGCTCTCATGCATTGAAGGAGGCATGAGCTCGGCCCTGGCCTCCCTAGGTTGGCAGAGGGAAGGTAGTGCCCAGGATTACATAGACAATAGGCACTGGGTGTAAAAAATAGGGGTTACAAAATCGTGGGATAAAAATAATAAGAAAAAAAAAAAGTATTAAACCAATTTTGATGCTGTAATACATATTTTTGCTGGGGACTCCCTGGACCATCAGGGACCCCTGATGGGGAAAAAAATCGCGAGTTAATATCCACTTTTTTGTTTTGTTTCCTATATTTAGAAATATATATATATATATATATATATATATATATATATATATATATATATATATATTCTTTTAAAGTGTAAAAAAAAAGTAAACTTAAATATAGAAGTTTGTGAGAATACCAGATCTACAAACTCACAACTCAGCACAAGGTGACACGTTGTGAGCTTGTAGATTAGATAGTTTCACTAGTTTGGGTCCCGGGCATCTAACTATAATTCCAGTAAGCTCTGAGACCAACCTCTGAGCCCAAACCTCTGAGCCCAAACCTCTGAGCCCTCTGAGCCCAAAATGTTTCTGCCCAGTTCTCCTCAGTGCCTGGAGCTATTGATCTCAAATTGCGCACAGCCATTGACCATTACCATGTGCATGGAACTGTGAAGCCCGTTTTTCGATTACATCAAATCTCAGCTTATTATTACCGTTTATGTGTCAAACAATGGCAGATCACGCTGCGCAGGGTTGCCAGGTTTCGCGAGACAAACAAGCAGCAACGTCTATGAAAACAAGGCCAAACGAAGCGAGCCCTACAAGCAACAAGGTCTATGAAAAGAAGGCCAAACGAAGCACCGTCACACATATACATTGCCTCTTGGAAAACAGCCGCTCTACAAGCTCACAACGCGTCCCCACACCCACCTGCACTTTCACAACCAACGCCAAAAACACACTTCCACCAATATTGCCCCTAAACCGCTTACAATAGGCGAACATGGCAACACCAAAGTCTGTCACACCATAGACTCCGCCCACTCTGGGCCGGGGCGGGGGGGAGGGGGCGGGCGACTAACATGCCTATGCCAGGGAGTCACATTTCATTCTACATCGTGGCTCCGTGGTGGTGTGTGTGAGATGATCGCACCACAACTTGGGTCCGCGCCCGTGTATGCGTGGACACGCACGTGCGCATGCACGTTGGGGAGGCACGTGTTACATGTCACAATGTACATTATTTGTGTTTGCGCGACGCCCGTGTGTGTGTTCGCGACGGGCCACGGGCCGCAGTACCGTGTGTGTGTGTGTGTGTGTGTGTGTGTGTGTGTGTGTGAGCGCTCGCAACGGGTCGCGCGCGTGTGTGTGTGTTGAACGTGCTTCGCCCAATTTACAATCTCAGCTGTTTATTCGCATTTTTATGTCAAACACAGTCTCAATCAGACAATCTCGCCATGCTTATGATGGCTGGAGAGAGAGAGAGAGGGGGGAGAGAGAGAGAAAGAGAGGGGGAGAGAGAGAGCTGTGTGTGAGAGTGAGTGAGTGAGAGAGTGAGAGAGAGAGTGTGTGCATGAAATGCACTCCAATCTTTTCGTGCAAAGGTGGTAGCACGTCGCGTTTACGTAAATCTCTCCACCAGAGACACAAAAGTTATTCTCATCTAGCCATTACACCATGTCGACTCTCCGAAAATTTGTACAAGCTAACGATACGACCGTTCCACAATCTCGCCCCTAAACACGGTCGCCCAGGCTCGCACCGAACGGTCTGGGGTGAGCAATCTGCGCCTAATTGTCTCGCCCCTAAACACGGTCGCCCCGTATCGCAACGAATGGTGGAGAGCGTTTCTTTGTTAAGGACGCCCATACATTCTCCACTGTTGAATGTGCACCCTTTACGTGCATATCTGCATGCACATAATTATATTGTTGTTGTTAAGTTGAAATAATAGTTGTACAAGTTGTAATAACAGTGTTGTATTATTATTTTTGCAGTAGTAATCAATTCATTATAATATAAGTACAATGCATGACAGAATATATATGTATGTGTGTGTGTGTGTGTGTGTGTGTGTGTGTGTGTGTGTGTGTGTGTGTGTGTGTGTGTGTGTGTGTGTGTGTGTGTGTGTGTGTGTGTATATGCATATATGTATATGTATATATGTATGTATGCACAGTAGGACGTGCAATAACCCCACGTTTGCAACTACTTTTGCCTGCGCACTTCACCGGGTATGGTCTAGTACATCTAATTTCTCTTTTGGGTCTTCAGCCAAAAAGGTTTGGAAACCGCTGCACATAGAGGACCTCAGTGGTGTTGGAATGTGACATCTGGGGACGAGACCAAGCAGCTATATTTGCCAAAATGGGAGCGAGAATGAGTTGGTCTGGTTTAGATTAACTCGATCAGGCCCCGTCCTGAAAGCACCTCCATACCGCCACCCCACCATCCTTCCCACAACAACCCCCCACCCCTCGTTGGTTTATGAATGTATTAAGAACCCTGAGCCCGATGCATTTCAAAAGTTGCTTAGAGTTTGTATGAATTAATTTGTCTGTGTCACCTTTGTTGTTTAATGAAGAGTATAATTACCAAGTGAATTGGCTGGTATTTTCAGTTACAGGATAAATGTCTTGCTCATGGACACCTCCTCGACACATAGCCGGGGCCAGGTATTGAACCTGTGAGCTTCTGTTTCCCAGGCAGCCTCTCTACCCATTCAGCTATGGCCACCCCGATAATCATGTTGAATGGACAGTAAACTCAAGTTTCCAGTAGTATGAGCCAGGTATTGAACTCCTCCTCAGGGTGAACCGGACCAAAGTGGTTTGAACTGGGTGACTTCCTCATGGCAGTAGACTGTAGACGTCCTGTTTGTTTATGTGTTGTTACAGTCTTTGCCATGGAGACAGTACATTCAAAGAGATGCCGGGAGAAAAAAAATAAGAATAGTTGCGCGCGCGCACGCGCGCGCACGCACGCACGCACGCACACACACACACACACACACACACACACACACACACACACACACACACACACACACACACACACACACACACACACACACACACACACACACACACACACACACACACACACACACACACACACACACACAGGCCACTGTAAGGGGGGAGGAGAGTTCTGGGCGTGCTGCCAGCCAGCCAGGCAGAGAAGAGGAAAGCAAATGAGTCAGATACTAGTGAGTAGAGTCATTGTTTTAATGGCTATTTTTACCGCTTATACTTCATATACTGATTTAGTTTACTACGCTGTAAGTGATTTATCCCTAAATGAATATTATACCGGCAATGAAAGTACATTTCTTTATTGTAATCTGTTAACAATAGAATACGGTCACTATACTGGTTAGGTTAGGGTTAAGATGCCAATTTATTGTATGTAAGTATGTTACAAAAACTATTATGTAACTTATACAGGAAAGAAAGTATGCTTCTGGTTAGGGTTAGTATGAGGGTTAAATTAGATGTGCGTGTGTGCGTGCATGTGTGTGTGTCTGTGCATGTGTGTAAATACCAGCCACACCCACGTGTGTGCAAGTGTCAGGGCTCAAGGTAATAGTTTTATAGTAAGGTTGATGTTTAACTCAGACATGATTGATCTAATCTTCATTAAACAACAGGTGCAAGGTAATATAAAGACAAATGGATTCTTAAAGCACTTTTAACTACTTTTAAAACAGACACCGTTAACACCTTTTCAAAGAACAAAGAAACTGAGATGATAAAAACTGTATCACAAACTAAACAATTATGTGGTGTGTGCGCGTGTGTGTGTGTGTGTGTGTGTGTGTGTGTGTGTGTGTGTGTGTGTGTGTGTGTGTGTGTGTGTGTGTGTGTGTGTGTGTGTGTGTGTGTAATCAATGAAACAGTTGACACAGACGGTGGAGGGCTGTGTGGAGAACTGTGGGCTTTGGATGAGACTGTTGGTGCTGGGCCTGGGTCCCTCTTCCCCACTCTCCTCTCCTCTCCTCTCCTCTCCTCTCCTCTCCTCTCCTCTCCTCAATAGTTGTGTGTGTGTTGTCTGCATTTCCATAGAATAGTTTTTGTCTTACTGTCTCTGACAATAAGTCACATGATTGATGAGAAGGGGCAGAGAGCAGGTAACTGGTACAGACCAGTTACCTCGGCCACTCTGAGTGACACACTGACAGACCACAGTTTGCTGATTTGATCTGCAAAGTCAATATATCAGGTCAAATATCAGGCTTATACTAACATGTACACGCATACACAAAGACACATATTCATGCACCCAAGATACTGCTGGCTGGTATATAAATCTATGAATAACCACATGGACATGGATCACACCAAGGAGGTGTGTATGGACAATTCAATTCATAAATCCCCCTTTGGGCGCCAATGGTCAACTATCAAAAGACACAAATAACATTAATAGTGCAAAAAGTGACATGGTGAAATAAAGTGACACTTTTTGCACTTTTATAAGTAAAAGTTGTTGTTTATGGACTTTCATGCTGGCCTCTCGGCAGCTGTCTTCAACATGAGCAATGGTTCATAGCTATGGCATGACTGGTGGCATTGGGCCCACACGTATACACCGCTACATCTGGGACCCGGGCAACGCATTCTCACTCCCAAGACAACAAACAGGTGACTTCTTGGGACGGATTTGACCAAACATTTGCCTGGAAGGGGGTACCCTCGACGGCACTAGGGGGGATATGAGTTATGATTCTGTCCCTATCGGGACATAACTCGACCGGGGCTGAGTCGCTGAAGTGGACTGGAGCCACGAGAGGCATCGGCGAGCGAGCCATAAGGCGAGCGAGTAAACGTGCTGAGCGCTGTGAAGACGGCGCCCCTCCGTCGCTTTCAGTTCAGGACCCTTTTACGTCTTGGGTTTGAGAACGGCACTTCCGAATTCCTGCATGGAGTGTGGATGTGCCCGGGACGGCACCAAATGACCCCCAGGGGACCCCCTTCCTCCAGCAAAAGTTTGACGTTTGGTCACATTTGTCCCAAGAAGTCACAATATGCATTTTGGGGAGTGAGAGTGTCTTGACCCAGGTGATGACGTCACAAGATTACATCTGCCGACGATGAAGCCTGCTGAACCGCCTGTGTACCGGGGTCGGCTGCTTCAAAACATCCATGAAGAAGTGGGGCCTGGGAGCGTCCGCTGGCCCAGCGGTCCAGGCGCATACTAGCCTGGTAAACCCTCCCTCCGGAAATCTCATTTGTAATTTATTTCAGGAGTGAGTCTGGCATGATCGCCCATTCGGCAATTTGGCTGTGGGCTGTGTCACTGCCCGCCCCTGCCGGTTCTCAGAATTTTTATTTTTAAATAGTCTCTGTCATGATTAATTGACCACATATATGAAGTTAAACAACTATATTCTATCCGGACGATATCTTAAAAGAGAGAGAGAGTAGGAGCCAAAATGTATATTTTGTTTGTTTGTTCCCACGCTTTGTTTTGATGTCCCGCTTCCTATAGTAATTGACTGATTAGCTCCTGCTGTGTGTCTCCTCATTACCTTAGTTTATTTCAGGTGTGTGTCTCAGGCTGCTGGGCATTCAGTGAGAGAATGTTGGTGAGCTAAGCTCAATATTTTCTGTTGACCGTTTTATGCGTTTAAATAATCTAATTGTCAGTACAACATTTTTGGACCTTATTATTTTGTATTAACAAATTGGGTGCCAGAGGTTTATTAAAATATTATACGTTCAGTGCCTGCTATTCTTCCATCCACTTACGTTGATAGGTTTCGTGCTGTAGAAGCCCCGACGCGGAAGTGCATGTAAACAAAGCGGACGGCGGAGGGTCCCGACTAACGCCTGGAACAATAATATTTCTAACGCGATCCTCCATTGCAGAGCGATCGCCGATCGAAAACGGCTCGCTTCCACCACGTTAAAAAGAAATGGAGATATTAAGCTTTTAGTCAAGGAGATAACATTGGAAAGGCCGACCTGAAGGATTTTTGACATGGATCCACATCCGGCCTCTCTTTCTCAGAAACTCCTTGGATGATCCCAAAGTTTCGTTAGAGCGCCCCACGTGGGCCCCACGTATAACAATTAAATTGGGTCAAAAACGGTCCGGACCGTTTTCGGCACTCCTCGTTTGGATTCTCAAAAACGGTCCGGACCGTTTTTGGCACACAATGTGTTAATAAATCACCTTAACAGCCATATGTTTAGAGAGAGAGAGAGAGAGACAGGCGGCTAAATATGATTTCCACCCCCAATAAAAACGGTGAACCCGAAGAGGTGATATTATTATTGTATCAAACACACTTAATGGCAGATAAAATAAATATTACTGTTTGAGTTGTGTCAGTCTTTAACTGTCTTTGTGGAGATCAACATGTGGTCGTGTTGAACAGATAGGATACTCAAGTGCTGATAGTGGTTTGAACTGCAGGGTGACACTCTGGTGACAGGCCTGTTCACCTTCACTGTGGTAACAGTCCAGTCACAGCACAGAGGCCCATAGACAAATTTAAGGCAATAACACACACACACACACACACACACACACACACACACACACACACACACACACACACACACACACACACACACACACACACACACACACACACACACACACACACACACACACACACACACACACACACACACACACACACACACACACACACACACACACACACACACACACACACACACACACACACACACAGGCCACTGTAACTTCTGGGCGTGCTGCCAGTCAGGCAGAGGAGAGCAGAGGAGCGGAATGCAATGAGTCAGATACTAGTGAGAGTTGAGTTGTTTGAATGGCTATTTTTACTGCTTATACTTCATACCGGTATACTGATTTAGTTTGCTACTGGAATGATTTATTCCTAATTAATATTATACTTGCAATTAAAGTTCATTATTTTATTCTAATCTGTTAACAAAAGAATACTGTCACTAACTGGTTAGGTTAGGGTTAAGACTCCAATTTCTTCGGTATAAAATATTGCCTGACGCCCTTCCGGAACTGGTGGTGAGCAAACTGACACTGTGGGAGCCAACCCAGGGCACAGCAGGAAAGGCAAGAAGCGCACCACCTACGTAGATGCACAGCGGCGCGACAGCGGAGCTAGCAACACTGTAGAGCTCAAGACCCTGATGTTAGACAGGAAGGTGTGGAGGGCAGTGATTCAGGAGTCAATACACAATTAACAATAATTGTGTAGTGTACTATACTAAACAATATAATAATAATTAAAAAATAAGTGGCATTCAACAGTTTCTGGTGAAGTCATACCCTCAGTTTAAAAGCACGCTTTTTTGTATAACACTATTATATACTATGATATAGTATAGTTTTAGTAGAAACAAATACATTGATGTTCTTTATCAAATAGATTATGATGTCAGGTCTTCTGTCCTGATATTAGTATTTAAATGTAGTATCAAAATATATATTTTTTTACCAAAAGTGCATAATATAACCAAGTACAAGCACATCAGCTGCTCTCTTAATACAGTTTTTGGTTCCCATAATGAGACAGATTGTCAGTGAACAGAAGCAGGATATTAAAGATGAGGGATGTTTCATTCACCCCCAGGCACCACCACACATGCAGAAGAATGATGTCAGCAGTTCACATTGAAGCGTCAGTGGGTCTTTCAGACACACCGCCAGTCGACCCACTGTTTCATTCCCAGGGTGTCACGTTACAAAACCACGCCAACAAGGAGAGGAACGTTGGTTCTGGCGACGTTCTAACTCCTACAAATGTTTTCATGAACCCCAGAGAAGACTCATGACTCATGCTAGCACACACACACACACACGCACGCACGCACGCACGCACGCACGCACGCACGCACGCACGCACGCACGCACACACGCACGCACGCACGCACACACACACACACACACACACACACACACACACACACACACACACACACACGCAACAATAGCTGTAGTTTTCTGCATTTTGAGAAATGCTGGATTCCTCCTTAACAAAATGTTAAACATTCTTTCCAAAAGTCTTCAAAAGGTCGAGGATGTTTATGTTGAGTATGTCATCTCTGTAACAATAACACAATCCTCAGAATCAGATCATATAGTGACTCATTACTAACTGTGCATCTTGGTAAACCAAGAGGACACAGCGGCATACTGTACAGTAGTTGCAAGGTCGAGATGAATGACGCGACTGCGTTTTTACTGTGAGCAGAGCAGCAGCAGCTGAGAGCAGTTAGCGGGGCCTGGCGGCATGTCCTCACCTCTTCTGACATCCTCCACGTGCTGCCCACTGGTATTGAGTATGTGGTTATTCATTATCCTACATGACCTCAGAACAGCCTCTAGTTAAAAGGGAATATCCCTACTGTGTATTCTTAGAGGCCTGTGGGAATCCCATATTGTTACTGTTAAGTAAGAAATTCACAGTACCATGGTAAATCCAACCATGTGGATCACGTTCAGCTCCATTATCTCCTTGTCTTTTCCAGGATGTGCACAAAGCCACAGAACTGGAAGCGGTGATGGTGAAGCAAAAACTGAAGGTGGACGTGAAGTGACAGGGTGGAACGCTGTGACACACCAACAATATCACCCAGCCACCATGCTGTGACTGTCACGGTCCGCTCCTCGGGCCTTGTACTTTGACTGTATCTCTCAGCCCTTGGACCTTTTCTGCCCTTATAAGGTCGTGGACTTATTAGGACTATTCTGTTGTATCGTTCCTATTGTGTTCTGTTACTCTGCTGTTGCCTTTGCCCTGCTTTTGTGTTCCTTTATTTTGTAGTATTGTTTCCTGTTCTGCTTAGTTACTGTTACCTTGTCGTGTCTCACCTCCCGTATGATTAGTCATGTTCTCCTCCTGTGTCCTCGTCCCCAGCCTATCCCAGTGTTGATTGTCTGTTGAGTTCACCTGTGTCTTATTATTTCCCTGTCTATTTAAACCCTGTGTCCTTGCTTGTTCATTGTCTTATGTTGCATGTACTGTAGTATGTCTTGGTTTCAGTTCCTTCTAGTCTGTATTCTCACCTTTTGAGTTAATAAACCCTTTAAACCGACCGGTTCAGCCTCTGTCTCTCCTGTACTTGGGTCCTACATTCTGCCCTGACTCAGACCGTGACTGTGACATCATCAATATCACCGTCCCACCAGGTGGAATGCTGTGACACCAACAATATCACTGACCCCCCCAGACCCACCTGGGCGCAGCTGTGCCACTATCAGTGGTGGAAAAAGTACTCACATTTTGTAAAAGTATCAATACTGCAATGTAGAAATACTCTGTATCTGAAAATACAGCATTGGTATCAAAATGTAGATAAACAAAAACCAAAAGTAGAAAGTACTCATTATGCAGAATTTCCCATATTTCACAAGTTTTCAACTGTATAAAACTGAAAGTGTAAAAATCTTTTGAAAATAGCAGATCTACAAGCTCACACCACCCACTCGGGAAGGTGACTGGTGGGGTCGAACATCGACAACTGAAAAAATAAAAAAGTGTCTTTCCCAAATAAATATTTGTTTTCAAAAACAATAACATGTGAATGCATTTTCTGTCTCTTTTTTTATTATTATTATTACGTTTCTTGCAATAGATAAGTACAACTGTGTACAGAAACACTTTCAAGTCCATGAATGCTTATTTTTTTGGATAGGCTTCATTTCAACATTGAAATTGCTCATTAAAACAAGGTGGGGTTGCAAAAACATTTCCACCAAAAATGGGATCCTGGTATGAAAAAGTTTGAGAACCCTTAACCCAATGGGTAGCTGTTTGCGCATGTTTCAACCAGCAGAGGGCACAAGAAGACATTGAACAGAAATCAAGCTGACTATCTTTATATGTCACCAGCAGGCAGATTTATGGGAAATAGAGTTGCTTCCACACTTCTCAGCAGAAACCACTGTATTTTGATTGGTTGAATATGTTATTAACATTTTGCAATTTGTACAGAGGTACGGTTTACAATGATTGTTAAAGGTTAACACAAAAAGCCCTATAGGGGCTTGTTTCCATTGTGGTCCTGTGTATTCAATTCATTAAGACATTTAAAGACAATAATGTACAATAATAAACAAGACATAATCAACACTAGTAGCAATGTACTGAGGTACAAAGGAATACAAGAACGCTTGCCCCAAAATACACTCGCACCGGGTCATATCCGGCGACCTCGGAGCGGTTGGACCCACATTTCCGGCGACCTCGGAACGAGGCGGGGGGGGTGCTAACTACTTCCTGACTTAATATAAGGGACCGAGGGGTCCGGGTTCGAGCTTTCCACACCAACGGGGCGAGTTCTGCCACTGGGGGGGGGGGGGGGGGGGGCGTTCCGTGTAAGAAAATGGTGGCAAGTGTGTTTTGGGGCGAGCATTCACAGTGATTACACACTGTGGGTTCCAGTTTGACTGTTAAACATTTAGGAAGTTTGCAAAGGAATGGGACTTGTTTTTCTTTGACACAATCTCAAACATAGAAGACAAAACAAATAAAAATGGAATGAGACTTTAAACGTGCAATGACATCACCCAGACACAGCCACGGATAAGCATTCTACAGTGGGGTTCCTGTGTGAGGTGAGATGGGCGATGGTCTGTTGTGAGTGTTGGTGCACTCTCTCTCTCTCTGTGTGGGTGTGTGGTACAGGTAGTGGGGGGTATTGAGTGTAGAGATTAACCAAGGGACACAACTGTGTTGCAGGGCCACATTGGAAATAAGTGTTTCATCACGCTTAGATGTGTATATCCTGGGTTTAAAATATATTGTGATTACTTGCATTTCTTTTTCCAAAATAAAATAAAATCAACTAAAGAAAGACATGCTGTTGCTGAAGACAGAGGTTTTAAAGGCAGGACTCAGGAACAGTGGTGATCCCAAATCCCAATCCCATCTGATCGGAACCCATTGCCAAGCCAGAGGACCTGTGGGAATAGAAAGACAGACAGACAGGGGAATACACAAAAACACACACACACACACACACACACACACACACACACACACACACACACACACACACACACACACACACACACACACACACAGCACAAGCCTTGATAGGCCATGCCAACGGTTCTGTAACATAGTGTACAGACCAGACCCTACATTACAGAACTACAACCTCAACATAGTGTGCAGTACTTACGCTTAACCCAGAGGTCAGGGGTCGGGACCCCAAGTGGTGCGGCGTGCGCCAGTGTTCATTTTGACAGCACATTTTGATTTAGTCTTAGTCTTTTGAATAACACACCATTTAGTTTTAGTGCTATTTTAGTCTTCTGAAATTGTTTAGTCTTAGTCTAGTCTAGTCGACTAAATATCAAAAACCTTAGTCTTTTAGTCTTTTAGTCTTTTAGTCTTTTAGTCTTTTAGTCTTTTAGTCTTTTAGTCTTAGTCGACAAAATTAACACTGGCGTGCGGTCGAACAACGACAACTGAAAAAAAGAAAAATGTATCTTTCCCATTAAGTCTATTTGTTTTGAAAAGCATTTTATGTCTCTTCTTTGTTATTATTACGTTTCTGGTAAGTGGTAAAAGCCATATCAAGCCATAGCTTTTCAACTAGGAGACAAAATCAGCAGGAATCATTGTAAATGCATTTTCTATTATGCTAAACTTAAATATGCTATAACTTTGAAATTGCGCAATAAAACAAGGTGGGGTTGCCAAAAAAATCCCCAAGAATGGGGTCCTGGCAGTGGTATAAAGTAATTAAGTACATTTACTCAAGTACTGTACTTAAGTACAATTTTGAGGTACTTTTACTTTACTGGAGTATTTCCAATTATCTATACTTTTACTTCCACTCCACTACACCTCAGATGCAAATATTGTACTTTTACTCCACTACAATTATTTGAAAACTTTAATTTCTAGTTACTTTGCAGATATAAAATAAAACATACATTAACCCCTTTAGCCTTATTTTATACCTAGGCTATTTGGAAATAGCCGATCTACAAGCTCATGCAACGCGTTGTGACCTTGTAATGTAGATCTGCTTTTTTCGAACATTTTAGTACTTTTACTTTTGGTACTTTAAATACATTTTGATACCAATACTTTTGTACTTTTACTCAAGTAAATTTTGAATTACGGACTTTTGCTTGTAACAGACATTGCAGTATTGATGCTTTTACTTTTACACCACTGGGTCCTGGTATGAAAAAGTTTGAGAACCCCTTTAATTGAATGGGTTAATACCTGTTTTCAACCAGCAGAGGGCACAAGAGGACACCTTATTATAACTTACCAAATCCCTATGTTGTTTCTGAATGGTACAGTCCATAAAATATACAGTAGGAGACATACAAATCCGATCGCAGTGGAACGACCTCACACCCTCTCTCACACACACACACACACACACACACACACACACACACACACACACACACACACACACACACGTCTCACACACACACACACACACACACACACACACACACACACACACACACACACACACACACACACACACACACACTCCTGGCAGTAGAGCTCCAGTAGCTACACACATACAGTAGTTCACACACACACACACACACACACACACACACACACACACACACACACACACACACACACACACACACACACACATTACAGGCACAGTGCACGGCACGCAGAGACACAACAAAACACACCTGCTGCTGCTGTGTAGTTCTTTATGCAAACAACTTGTAGGATACACTTCAATGGCAATACGACTGGCGGATTTAATCACCATATTCATCCTCAGTAAGTGACTCTTTTATCCCTTTGATTTATTGATATTTATGAAGGAAATCATGTAAAGTAATAGGCTAACGCGATTTTAGAGGGTGTTTTAAAAAAATTCTAATCGAGTAGCCCACGGATGCCTGCAATTGATTCGGGAAAAAAAGTAGGCTGTATATTTATTGGACATTATTTTGGTGAATCTTGGAACCCCGCGGGTACTGGGTAGCCATCCCACGACGGTCGTCTGTCTGTTGACCGTCATGGATAAACTTTAACCTGGTGTTTGAACTTTCCCCCCTTTTAGCCCATGCATCTACATAAACGTTCAGATTTCAACTATAAAGTGCTTACCCTATGGCCACTGATGTTAAAATTATGCATGGGTCTCTCAGAAGTACCCATATATTCTGTATTGTTCAATAAAAAGCATTTTAATCCGATCAGTGGCCATTTTCTCATAGAGTTATAAGGTATCAGAGTGCAGTACACCTCCCAACCGACAGGGTCGCGCAGTTGAACGCATATGGAGAAATTACGGAAAAAATGGCCACCGATCGAATTAAAATGCTTTTTATTGAACAATACAGAAGATATGGGTACTTCTGAGAGGCCCGTACATAATTGTAACATCCATGGCCATGGGGTAAGCACTTTATATTTGAAATGTTTAGCTAATAATTAATTATTGTTATTTCAAAAGATTGAATTTAAGATAAATTCAAATTATTATTTTTTTAAATCTAAGAAATTACCTACATACAAAAATAGCAGATCTACAGGCAGCTCACAATATGCTTCGCATCATGATGCGTTGTA
>NW_027660572.1:25000-45000 GCF_963280865.1 Gymnoscopelus braueri | reverse complement strand
CTGTCAAATATGTCTGCATCCATTTCCTACTGCAGTGTCTCATTGGCATGACAAAATATACACTGTATTGTCAAAACATGGCAAAGTAATGGTGATCAGACAAAAGTTTAAAAAATAATACATGATTTGAGGAATGCGTGCGTGCGCACACACACACATTTGAATACTTTTATTTGGATCTACAAAATACAGTAGCATACAAGATCCAAACATTTTTTGAAGAGGGTTTCAAATGAAGGCATGGCCAGACACTGTATGCAATATATTTAAAACACAGTGGGATAATATGCAAGCAGAGCAGTGATTATAATTTAACACCAGGCAACAATATATATAAAAAAATGTTAGTCCACTTAAGGATAGACAAAGCACCGCCTCTTCCAGATAGAGAGGCTGCCAATCACTGCAGAGACTGAGCAGTACTTGGCCAGTCTTTTTGCAGGGACCTTCTGCAGTCCTCCAAGTTGCAGTCCACGTAGCGCAAGTCTGTGGACATGCCCCAGACTTCCGAACACAAGCACAATGAACTGGCAGTTATATCCAAGTGACTTGATACACTTTACCAAAGGCTGATATTTCATGAGTTTGGATGTGAAGCAAATGTCCATATACAGATCAAAAGAACAGCCTATTTCAAAGATGACAACTGATTTACTTGTTTCATTAATGAAAATAATATCTGGAGCATTTGGAATATTGCAGAAAATATTATCATCAGTGGAATTATGTTCAAACCAGTCTGTGGGAGCAGTGCTGTGCAAATACATTTTAGATGTTATGTCCTGTACTTCTCTGATGTCTCTGGAAATTAGATCCACCAGCCGGTCGTGCCTGGCAAATATACAGTCCTTTGTAAAAGCTGCAGCCATTGAGGACACACACACACACACACACACACACACACACACACACACACACACACACACACACACACACACACACACACACACACACACACACACACACACACACACACACACACACACACACACACACACGATACTTTATGTACTTGTATACTAATTATGAAATATCTCTCTCTTCCCGTTCCAGATCTCATATAAGACAGAGTGCAAAGGTGAGAGGTGAGGTGATATACTTCCAGTGACGTTCATTCATAAATAAAGCTTTCATTTCCCTCTTTCAGTCTGATGCCTTGTGGTTTCACATGATTGATTTCCTTTCCAGGAACTCTCAGAACCAGTTATTGAAATATTAAATATTGTCATTGTTTGTTTTTTGTTGTCACTCGACAATAACTTTATCAATGTCACTCAACAATAACCCTTTATCAATGTCTTGTTTTTACAGCTAACTGTTCAGCAAGACCCACCAAAGGTGAGTGACATATGACTCTGAGATTTTGGGTGCATTCCATCAACCATGTATTATGACCTCAAACTTCCTTCCTGTATTACTAGAGGTGTGAGTCACGTCCACTAACACAGCCTCACACCCTCTGCAAAAATATAATTATGTACAAATGCAAGTGTGCAGACTGCTTCCCACTTTGACTGCTGTACCCTTTATTAACAAAGTGAGATGCTTAATGCCTGAGGCTAATACCTGAGGATGATTCTAAAACATGTCTTCTAAATCCTAACAGTTTTCTGAAAAACGTATGTTGCTATCAGTGGTGCTCAAACTTTTTCATGTCAAGGACCCCCAAAATTATGTATTTGGCCGCGGACCCCCCCATCATCTCAAAATATTTTGTTCCAGGGACCCCCAGAAGCAAAGATTTGAGTTCAAATGTTTGCTTTAAAAATATATATTTATATATATATTCAAAGATTAGATTTGTTTTTCACGATTTCTCAAAAATAGCACATCTACAAGCTCATCCCTGAGCTTGTATCTGCTATTTTTAAATAGCCAAGGTATAAAATATGGCTGAAATCTAAAATGAACAAAGGGGTAGGATATGCACATCCCCACAGTATCTGTAAACACGGCGCTGGACCCAAAAATAATTAAGTGAAGAAAAAAGGGAATGTCCGCACACGATAGGCTGCTCTCCCATCTTTTTTGTATTTATTATTTTAACCAAACAACGTTTCGCCCATGCAGGGCTTCATCAAGTTCTCCTTGATGAAGCCCTGCATGGGCGAAACGTTGTTTGGCAAAACTTTTTTTTTATTTTTATCTAAAATGACACAGATGCTTTCCTGGTTTTAATGGGTTAATGTACTCTCTTCTATTTGTACAGGTCCACCTCTGACCTGCCTCGGTGCCTGGTGTCCAGAATCATGGAAGGTTCTACTGATGTTTGCTGTTCCTGTTGGAGCCACCGTCCTCTCGTGTCTTGTCTACCGTCTCTGGCTGTCCAAACGGAAAGGCCAGCAGAGTTTCACTGTCAGTGAAACCCATGATGCCACTGAAGACCAGGGCTCCTACAGCGCTGTGAAGACAAGCATTTTGTTAAAAGAAGTTGTTTTTAATTAAGTGTTTTTAATCTCACATCGAGTAGGACCATTTTGATTTAAGGCCTCCTTTATGAATACCAAAACGCTCGCCCCAAAACACAGTCGCCCCAGGCAAAAATCCGGCAACCTTGAAACGGTCCCTACCTGGTATACCTAAACATAACCTCAGTAAACCGTAACCCTATACCTAAACTTAACCTCAGTAAAACGGTGCCAAAACCTAACCCTATTCTTAAACGTAACCCCAGTAAAACTATGCCTAACCCTAAACGTATTTCTAACCTTATCCTCAGAAAAACTAATACAAGAATACAAGAACCGCCCCAGCGTGTGGTCGCCGTGTTTTGGGGTGAGCCTTCCGGTTACCTCCTTCATACCAGTGGTTCTCAAAGTGGGGTCCGGAGACCCCCAGTGGTCCTTGAGGGGGTTCCAGGGGGTCCCTAGCAGAATCTGTGAATATAACATCCAAATCACTTTGACCACTTCAAAACTTGTATTCATTGGCTATTTGAAAATAGACGATCTTCAAGCTCACAATGCATCGCGCGATGCATAACCCTAACATGAGAAAGAAATTGAATATTTTTGAAACATTTTAGCATCACAAATCTTGTATGGGCTCAAAATAATTTCAGATAAGGGGTTCCGTGGCCAAATACATATTGACTAGGGGTGGGACGATATATCGATATCGCGATATATCGCAATACTTCCTCCCGCGATAAATAATCGATATACTGCCGAAAAATATCGATATAAATCGATGTTTAAAAAAAGTGTTTTTTTTTTTTGTGATATGTTTTTTTTTCCGACTCCGTATTTGTGTGATGATGATTTTGAACTGTTTGGAGCTATTTTATGTGTTCATGAATTGAATACAATGACTATCGTGATATATCGTTGGTGAAATTTCATGCAATATATCGTGATATCGCAATATATCAAACATCGTGATATTATTGTTATCGAGGGCCTAATATCGCCACAGATATCGTATTGTGAGATACCCATATCGTCCCACCCCTAATATTGACATGAAAATGTTTGAGAACCACTGATCTATACAACTGAAGTACCACCCGTTATTTGTACTTCTCCCGTTTATGGACCAAATATAATGTCACCCATGTCCCTTAAGTGACACTCGCCTTATGATCTCTGCCAGTGTGGGAAAATGGCCACTTAAACCCCAGCATCCGTATTCTGGAGAAAACCTTCGCAGACATTGTGAGCTTGATTTTTAACGAGAGCGATGTCACTAGTATAGAGCCCTGAGGGACTCCGGTCAACCATATAGGCTTTAGGGTTTAAGTGGTTATGTCACATGACCATAGAAACACCTCTTTGTACTGTAGGTGTGTCATTGGATGATATGTGTGGTTGAATTTCACGTTGTTTTTAAACGTTTTGAATTTTTTTCCCAGCTTCTTACATTATACCTTATTTACTGTATTTATGTTTAAATCAAACTAAAAGTGTACATTTTTGTTTGGCTGGGTTTACATATATTGTTTTGCTTCTCTTGGTTTCTAAATGTGCTACTGTCCTACGCTAAATTCTATATTTTTTTAGTTTCTAAGTTAAAAGTTTGTTTTACTTTTTTGTTTACATTAAGGAACGTTCTCTCTCCCTGTTTGAAGAACAGCAAGAAAACAACATTTTAAACCGTTTTTTATAGAGGCAAGACTATAGTCAATAAAAAAATACATGATGAGGTGCTATGAATTCTACATTATTCATAGATTATTGCACTCAAATGTGTTTATTAATGTGTACCATGTACAATAGGAACAACTGTTAGCTTCCAGTTAACACAGGAACACCACAGCTTTGTAGAAGTGAGTAGTTTTATCTGATAGAGAGCATTTAGACCATAAACCTCACATCTTATCTCATTCAGTAAACCACAATAAGTCACCCGTGGTGAGTATCTCGGCCAGTTAACCATGATAAGCTTCATTCATGGGTTCATTTGACACCCACTTCAAAACCAGCATGAAATCAGGATTATCTCACAAGATCAACCTTCAACCTTCAACAGCTTTAGCCTAAAGTTTAAACACTCTACCTCTATTCTAGAAAAGTTGATTTGATTAGATTTATTTGACGTTTCCTTAAAAGAAAACTCAGGAAGAAGAAAGTTAGTCAAGGATAAACACAAAAGACCCACACCTTATTGCACATTCCTTACTGCTGCCTCTCAACGTTATTTGCTGCTAAAGTTCCTTTTAAAGGGGGCTTAAAGAGTGCGTCTTGACTGTATGTTTTTTAACCTTTGTTTTTCTTTAAAACCCCAGTTTCTTGTGTATATTATACTACCCTCCTTCCAACATTTTGCTGCTTCTACCTGTGTGAGTGAGAGACAAATAAAACCTTATTGATTATTAATTGTGGTCCTTGGTCTCACGCAGAATCAAACACATCAACGAACAGGGATTGGTACTTACAATTATCTAAAACACTTCTTTACATTCTCGTACACATACGTGTGGAAAGGTAACACGCCAGACCCTTTTAATGGCATTTTCAGAATTGCAGTGGAAAATGTTTTGTTTCCCAATTCCCAACGAGAGATTATATAGAAGTGTTCAGTGTTAACAGACAGACTGCTTAAGGCGTGCGTGCGTGCGTGCGTGCGTGCGTGCGTGTGTGTGTCCGTGCGTTTCTCACCAGACATCGACAGTAAACTGCCCTAGTCTTGACAAACTCGTTCATGTTGTTCACGTTGATTTTATCTTGTCTTTATATCTCCTAGACGTGGAAAAAAAATGGAAAGTACCAGGTATTCCCATGACAATGTAAGTGGGCCAAAGTGATCAGCACACATAGACATAGGCCTCCTCCTCTCCAAAGGACTGTCAGTCATAGTGAGCTTACACAGTCATACACTGCTCCTCATTGTCAGCCCTCCTGCCCGGGGCGACTGCTGACAGCACCCCTGGCAGGAGTGTTGACAGCCTGGGAGGAGAAAGAGAGCCTTGGTGTGAGTCTTTAACAGCTTGTCTAAACGATCATTTTAGTCAAGAGAGGCTATCATGCCATGTTGTTACTCAATCTTGATTAATTTCACTCATACAACTAGTTAGTTTAAAACATTGTTATCAATACTGTGTTCATACAGTAGCCACTTCTATCTCAAGTGTGACATGCTAACAAGTGGCAAGCATTAAGCGTGCCACTCGGTGCATGTCTAATCGCACCGTCAGTGTTTTGATGAATGATGAATGGGTGTGAGATGTTATCTTAATATGTTATTGGGTCATACACTAGATAGAAGACTTAAAAATATTGTATAGTACTATGGCTAAATATGACACTCACAATCACATCTACTGAACAGTAATTAGTAGATAGAATACTTTGAAAAGAGTTTGAAACCTGACACCTCACATCTAAAGTCAAGTGTGTCATTGTTTAGTCACATCTTTTGCATAGAGCAGATGATAGTTATCTTCAGAGAGAATAACACATGCAGTTGGGTCTGGCACTGGTCCTTTGAGAAGTGTAAAGACACACAAGGGAGACCACATGTAATCAGAGAATAAACAGATGTATTGAACTAATGATAACATATGCAATTAGGTTGAAATGTGCAAATGAGCCACATCAGTAGTGCACACACACACACACACACACACACACACACACACACACACACACACACACACACACACACACACACACACACACACACACACACACACACACACACACACACACATACCATACATGCTCGCGTACGTACACACATGCACTAATTTTCTCTCTCTCCCTCTCTCTCTCTCACATCTCTCTCTCACATCTCTCTCTCTCTCTCTATCTGTCCCTGCTCTGGTTTGGTTATGTTGGAGCTTTAGTTATTTGTTTAGATTTGCCCCTTTTTTTGGTTAAATGCACCTAACACTCACACTATCTCCACTCACATACTTTGTTTGCTTCTTAAAATGGTGCGTGTCCCACTTTGTCATGGCTTTACGTGCTGGTCTTGACAGCGACCCACAACAAAGTATGTCAAAATGACACTCCAGTTAATGGCAGCTTCCTCTAGAAGCCAGTGCAAGTTGTTGTGTTCCAGGACATTCATTTAGAGGTAGAGAGGGATACCTTTACCTCAAGCAGGAAGAGGGGAAGGAGGGAGGGAGGGAGTAAGGAAGATGGGAAGCGTGTAGTCTGGTAGAAAGTTGTTGGTGGAGAGAGTTTCCTGTGAAGAAAGACTGACTGACTCACTGTGAGGTTATGTGAGGTTATGTTTGTGTGTGCAATTCAAAGGACTTCCGAAAGGAAACATGAAACGTGTGTGTGTCTGTGTGTGTGTGTGTGTGTGTGTGTGTGTGTGTGTGTGTGTGTGTGTGTGTGTGTGTGTGTGTGTGTGTGTGTGTGTGTGTGTGTGTGTGTGTCACACGTCATTTCAAACAATACGTTGCAGTATAAGACATTGTTCATGCCATGTTTGTTGATATTACTTCATCAAATTCCTTCTAGAAACAGCTACTGATCATTATAAAATATAATTATTCATTCATAAGGAGCCACACTCACAGACAGAGTGAGTAGGGATTTTTTATATGGTTCAAATCTGAACTGCACTCATCCAAATAGTTTCCTCTGCAGCTATTTACAATGCCTGCAATGGAAACAACCGAAGTATAGTATTATCCTGTGATTGTTTGTGTAGTAACATGAGATAAGATAAGAAGCCTGTGGAAAACTCCTGCTCAGCCTCTCACTGGTGTCACAATATTATGAAAGAATCTGGGCGTTTTCTCTCATGGACTTGGTTCCGTACACACTGACATTGTGACCTATTTTTCAGTCACGAGCCACAGCTTGAGAAACATTCTCTGAACCGTTTCTGGCTGTGAATAATTATTACAGCTCAGGTTCCTCTGAATTCCCTGGGGCCCAGCAAAAGTAGTTAATGTAGCACGGTGGTGTCCAAAGTCCGGCCCGCGGGCCATTTGCGGCCCGAGGACACATTTGTATACGCCCTTGGCTTCATTCCTAAATTGTATTATGAACGGCCCGCCTGCACCTGGGTGTTTTCATATTTTCTATTGGCCCCCTTTGATAAAAGTTTGGACACCACTGATGTAGCATCACAATCATTTTAACCACTTTATATCTACAAGCACCGCGCATTTTCTTTTTTTCACCTTTTTTTCTCAAAAACGTTTGGATTTTTTAAAATAATTTTGCCTTAATTTTTTTCACATAAATCTTCTCTTCTGGGGGTCCCTGGCACAAAACGTTTTCAGTTCAGGGTCCGCGGCGAAACACATTTCAATCAACATTATTTCCTTCAAGAGAGAACAACAATGCATGAGGTCTGGTGTCACCACAGACACGTCTGTGTTTGTTTTGTCAACCACATGAATAGCTTCACTATTCTGTTCATTCATGTCATAATTGATGAGCATTCGGCCAAAATAGGTGAACATAACAGATCTGCAAGCTTGTGTCACGTTAAAAGGAGGGCTAAATATACAGACCTCTGGTGGACCCCAGACAATAAAGTACAAAGGATTGAACCACTTCAACATATTTTTGGTGACTGTTGGCCCCAGAACAAGGACGCTCGGGGTTCATGTGGTTAAGTGGTTAAACACGTGCTTCTGGGTCTAGAGGCAATAAGATCTGTACAGGATGTACAGGAGTTTGGTGAGTGAAGATGTCTGTTACACGAACATGCAGCTGCTGTGCTTTGCATCCTATTTCTTCATGGTTGTGGTTATCGGCTTGTTGAATTAAATTGAATTCATTGTAGACATTATTTTTTTAATAAGTGACAAGACTTTTGGGAGATGGGATGATGGGTGTTGGGGTGAAGTGGGGAAGAATGGAAGTCAGAATGGATGTCAGCACCTTGCCAAGTCAACAAGTGCATGATGACATGTTGTGAAATGCTGCAAGTGAAGAGGAAGTACAGCACATCTTTGATTCATTCATAAATAACAAATAGACAGACAGACAGACAGACAGACAGACAGACAGACAGACAGACAGACAGACAGACAGAGAGGGAGGGAGGGAGACAGGGAGGGAGAGAGAGACAGAAAGGAAGAGCAAGAAGAGAGAGAGAGACAGGGAGACAGGGAGAGAGAGAGAGAGAGAGAGAGAGAGAGAGAGAGAGAGACGCTGTGTCTTCAGAGTTCATTCGGTCGTTCGGTTCCATGAGGATCAACGAGGAGGAAGTCACGGTGCGTAGCCTAACTATTCTAATTCACTTTCATACATTAGAGTGTGTTTTGTTTATTGTGCTCCGGTAATGGACGCCGAGAGTTGAGTCAGTCTAGTATGAATGATATGAAGCAAGATAGCTAATAATGTGGCCATCATGTTGTGCTGCAGCCTGTAGGAGCCTACACTGTACAGTGCCTACAAGTCATTGTAGTGGTAAATGTATAATATTTGCCTCTGAGATGTAGTGGAGTCACTGGAGTAGAAAGTAATGACATTTGGAAATACTCCGGTAAAGAAAACTAAAAAACTAAAAACTGTACGTTACTTTACACCACTGACCGCAGAAGTGTGTATGCGTGCGTGCGCCGTGTGCGCTATGCCGCTATTCTCATTTCTCGCACCGGTCGCACGTAATATTATTATCCCCGTTTGGCACCTCAGCCTCCACGATAGCGTAGAGACGAGGTCCCGCTTCGTAGGGAGCCGGCAGAGTGCGACACCGGCGAATGGTGGCCAATATTTTGGATTCTTACCCCTTTTCCGCACATCGTATCCAAAAAGTAAAGTTCTTCCCCCCTGCTCTCAAATGTTTGACATTTTAGCGGTAAAGAAAATGTAAGTGAATGCAACCTTAAAGGGGTAGTTCACCCCCAAAATAACTTTTTTTCTATTGATTACTCACCCCATGGAGCCTTGAATTCATGGATATCTTTTTGTTTTTGTCGCATTCCTTCCTTTATTATTTGATTATAATAAATTTAGCCCCATTGATTCCGGTAGGAGACACAAATGCATTTGTGTCTCCTACCGGAATCAATGGGGCTAAATTTGTTCTAATCAAATTATTGGCTTAGGAATGTGACAAAAACAAAAAAATATCTATGAATTCAAGGCTCCATGGGGTGAGTAATCAATAGAAAAAAAGTTATTTTGGGGGTGAACTACCCCTTTAACGGGAGTAGCCTAGTACTGCGCATGCGGACGGGGGTTGACTGGCCACAGACTGACTAAATAAGTGATTTAAACGCTTGTTTCAACCCGTCGCTTACATTTTCTTGACCGCTAAAATGTCAAACATCTGAGAGCAGGGGGGACGACCTTTACTTTTTGGATACGATGTGCGGAAAAAAAATAAAACATCAACAATATTGGCCGGTGTCGCACTCTGCCGGCACCCTACGCTGTGGAACCTCATCTCGGAGCGGAGGGAGAGGTTCCGTGTATAGTGTAATATGTACTACTACTGTAACACGTGGGAACGACAATTACGCACACCGACGACACCGTGGGCGTGGGCTGGGCACACCACACAAAATAATGTAGCAGCAAGACTGTCTCAACCGTTATGAACATTAGTATACGGGTCAGGGTGGACATATATTGTATGGCGGTACGTTGCATCATATCATGCACGTTGTGTGTGTGTGTGGGGGGGGCGGGGGGGGGCTTATGTGTACATACACCCTTCGCGGTTTGCGCAGTAATGAATTACAGTAGGCCTATGTACAGTCAGAATGAGAGTCAGAATGGATGTCAACAAGTGCAAGATGACATGTTGTGGATGTTGCGAGTTAAGAGGAAGTACTGTACATCTGTTATTCATTCATAAATAGCTGTTGACACTTGACAGACAGGCAGGCAGGCAGGCAGACAGACAGACAGACAGACAGACAGACAGACAGACAGACAGACAGACAGACAGACAGACAGACAGACAGACAGACAGACAGACAGACAGGCAGGCAGGCAGACAGGCAGGCAGGCAGACAAGCAGGCAGGCAGGCAGGCAGGCAGGCAGGCAGACAGACAGACAGACAGACAGACAGACAGACAGACAGACAGAAAGAGAGAAAGAGGGAGGAGAGAGAGAAAGAAAGGAGAGAGAGAGAGACAAAGAGAGAGAGAGAGAGAGAAAGAAAGAGAGAGAGCTATTCTCCATCCATAGATGGAGAATAGCCTTCTATATACTTAAATCTCTTTTTAAAACACATTTTTACCCCTTTTCCGCACATCGTATCCAAAAAGTTAAGTTCTTCCCCCCTGCTCTCAAATGTTTGACATTTTAGCGGTAAAGAAAATGTAAGTGAAGGGTTCAAACAAGCGTTTATCACTAATAATCACTTTTTTACTCAGCCTGTGCCGTGTTTTCCCAATGCAACCTTAAAGGGGTAGTTCACCCCCAAAATAACTTGTTTTCTATTGATTACTCACCCCATGGAGCCTTGAATTCATGGATATCTTTTTGTTTTTGTCGCATTCCTTCCTTTATTATTTGATTATAATAAATTTAGCCCCATTGATTCCGGTAGGAGACACAAATGCATTTGTGTCTCCTACCGGAATCAATGGGGCTAAATTTGTTCTAATCAAATTATTGGCTTAGGAATGTGACAAAAACAAAAAAATATCTATGAATTCAAGGCTCCATGGGGTGAGTAATCAATAGAAAAAAAGTTATTTTGGGGGTGAACTACCCCTTTAACGGGAGTAGCCTAGTACTGCGCATGCGGACGGGGGTTGACTGGCCACAGACTGACTAAATAAGTGATTTAAACGCTTGTTTCAACCCGTCGCTTACATTTTCTTGACCGCTAAAATGTCAAACATCTGAGAGCAGGGGGGACGACCTTTACTTTTTGGATACGATGTGCGGAAAAAAAATAAAACATCAACAATATTGGCCGGTGTCGCACTCTGCCGGCACCCTACGCTGTGGAACCTCATCTCGGAGCGGAGGGAGAGGTTCCGTGTATAGTGTAATATGTACTACTACTGTAACACGTGGGAACGACAATTACGCACACCGACGACACCGTGGGCGTGGGCTGGGCACACCACACAAAATAATATAGCAGCAAGACTGTCTCAACCGTTATGAACATTAGTATACGGGTCAGGGTGGACATATATTGTATGGCGGTACGTTGCATCATATCATGCACGTTGTGTGTGTGTGTGTGGGGGGCGGGGGGGGGCTTATGTGTACATACACCCTTCGCGGTTTGCGCAGTAATGAATTACAGTAGTATGTACAGTCAGAATGAGAGTCAGAATGGATGTCAACAAGTGCATGATGACATGTTGTGGATGTTGCGAGTTAAGAGGAAGTACTGTACATCTGTTATTCATTCATAAATAGCTGTTGACACTTGACAGACAGGCAGGCAGGCAGGCAGACAGACAGACAGACAGACAGGCAGGCAGGCAGGCAGGCAGGCAGACAGGCAGGCAGGCAGGCAGACAAGCAGGCAGGCAGGCAGGCAGGCAGACAGACAGACAGACAAACACCCCCACAGCCTCATGCCTTGTCATAACCACAAGCAATTCCAAAACCATTATTATCATCAAGTTAAATAAATATAAATAAAAGGTTGTATTATATGGCCCTCTTTTTGTTTGGGGGGGGGGGGGGGCAAGTACCCAGAAAACCCCCAGAGAGACCTGCTTGAATGGTGACTCATCATCAGTCACAAGACGTTGCTGCAGATCGGTGCTGTCGGTGGAGAGGCTCTTTGTTTGTACCACAGCCAGCGTGGTTGCAGGAAGTTGTGCAATGCCATGTATTATGTTCACTGACAGTACAGAAGCAGATGAAAGAACTGCACACTGTACAACCCTGAGTGTTATCCTGACAGTGTGCAAATGGAACATTTTACACTCTCAGTTAAATCATGGTTCGTTGCTTGTTGAACAATTATCGAACCCCTCTCTAACGTCTAACCACAAGACCACTGAGCTGGTACAAGAAAGCGTGGACAATACAGACACTATATAGAGCAATCTCATACTGAGATTGTTGTCAGCCTAGTGCTATAAGTTCTGTGGTATACTTCAAAAGGGGGTTGGCGCCCCAGCCCGTTTCTTCCGTGAGTAAGACACAGGCCCAACAAATCCACGGTGAGGCCTTTAGGAGGGTCATTCAAACAAAGCCGCAAGTGGAGGCCACCGACAGAGCCTAGTCCCTTCACGTGCCAGAGCCTCCCCCAGTCCCGGCAGAGTATTCCGGAGAAGCGGACTGAGTGGCCCTGTCTTTCCCTAAGAGGACTGACCGTGGGTAGATACTGAGACGTAAGTCAGGGCTTGATCAACCTCGGCTGGGTCACCTGATCGAGGGTGTATGCTGTTGCGAGACCCGAAACACCCGATGACTCCAGGCTACAACACTGATGATACGTCCCAGGCGCATCCATGTGATGTTTTCTTTATAGAAAGCATTCAAAAATATGAATGAATAATCTTCACCTTTCTCTTACACAGATGAACCGTTGCTTCAATACCACCGACCCACACTCTGTGAATGTGACCCACATCTACAATGGCCTGGTGGATACAGGCTCCCTGTGGAGAGGAGAACCATCTGACGTCATGGTGTGTTCCAACACCAGTCCTCCTACCTCATCTGGCTGCCTACCATGTATTCTGAACCAGACTGTCCATGTGATCTGTAAGGACATCCCGGAGAAGGTGAAGCTGGTGATGGAGGCAGTGGGTGAACACATCATTGACAACATTAAAGCTGGTGAGTCTAAAGGTTGAGTGACAGCAAAGGAAATGGACAGAAATGACATTCCACTGTGACACTGTGATACAGTTAGCAGAGAATAAGTGTTTTATTAGAGAATAAGTGTTTTATTAGAGAATAAGTGTTTTATTATCTATCTAGGTGATATCTGAGTGATATGTGGCTCACATAGATCAAGTATTTGCTTTTGAAAACTTAAACGAATATTTTGTGTTGAAAATCTGTCCCCAGCTAAATGATTGATAGTTGGGAACCAAATGGACCCTCACGGGTCTGTCACCGTTAAATTAACAGAGGAATTTACAGTTTAGATTGGGGCCCGGAGATAAAAATGTTATCTGGTCTGGTCTGGTCGTCTAAATGAAAACGGTTGAGAATCACTGGTCTAGTAGTAATAATAGTGGTACAGATAGTATCATTATTAGCAACAATAGCAGTACCATCTTTAGCAGTAGTAGTGGTAGTAATAGTAACAGTATGGTTGTACTATTTAGTACAGACAGATACAGTATATAATATAGATTATGCTGGTTAATGAAGTACTGACCTTTATTCCTGGTGATCATTACAGACCACAGATGTCCAACCTTCCTTGAACCCGGTTTCTCTGGTGAGTACCAGTAATTATAAGCATTATATCAGCAGTATCACCAGCAGTACTTTTATAGCAAAACTAATTTCAGCCGCTTGTATCCCCAATCTTATTCTTTCGGTCATGACCCACACTTCATGACCATAGGTGAGAGTAGGAAGATCGCTCGGTATATTGAGAGCTTTGCCTTCTGGCTCAGCTCTCTTTTCGTCACAACAGTAATGGTTGTACTACTTGTTTTTGTCCGGACATAAATGTAGTTTGAAGCCCCCTATGGGGTTAGAAAAGTCCATCTGTCCTTGAATTATTCATTTGTACTGTCAAATTAATAGTTGGTGCTCATTTAATTGCTTGTTTTATATGGAGTATAAGTATTGAGCTGCACTGTTTGTGTTAACAGTGTTGGGACAGGATTTTGACAGTGGTTCTCAAATGTATTTGTAATTTCAAGGACCCCCATAACTCTGAGAGTGTAGAAATGGAACCAAATGGACCCATAAGAGGTTCATTTGGTTACATTTGTACACTCTAAAGGTCCTTACACACCGGGGCGATTTTTTTCATGCGAATAATACGTTTTTTTAAAAAACCTTATAAAGTCAATGCAAGCTTCCACACCAGTTTCGCGGAGCGAAAAAAGCGTCTTTTAATTATTAGGAACGAGTCCGAATTTTGCGTATATTCGCATATCCGCCAGTGTGTAACCGCCTTCAGAGTTGCAGACCTGTAAGGGCCCAATTGGAACCCGATCAAGGAACCCTGGACCCCACTTTGAGAACCACTGAATTGAGACAAGACTGAGTGAGACACAGTAATAAGACGTAGAATGTCCAATCCACGCGGTGACATCTCTGTCCATTCATGGATCATATCAGATGTTCCACAAATGTTTGGACAAAAAACCACAACCTTTATAAAGTGTGTTGTAATACAACATAAACATGTGTTTTGTCCAGCTTCTTGTACACAAATGATTTCTTGTATTTTTCAGGCCCAGAGGTACAGACAGACCGACATGTTGAAGAAACAAGTGGGTGACAAATGACTGTACAATGTATTTATTCTAGAGTACTAGCTTATATACTGTCTATACTACTAGTACTATTACTAGTAATGCTAATATTATCACTACTATTACTAACACTACTATAGTTCTTTTAAATCAAAGCTAAAGACATTTCTGTCTTGATTGACTGCTGAAATTTGACTTCTGACCTTTTTTCTTATGCTGCTGAGTAAAAAGGAGAAGTTTGAAGTAAGAGATGTGTAGTGTTTGTTCATTAAAGTATACAAATGTGGCGTGTGTGTGTGTGTGTGTGTGTGTGTGTGTGTGTGTGTGTGTGTGTGTGTGTGTGTGTGTGTGTGTGTGTGTGTGTGTGTGTGTGTGTGTGTGTGTGTGTGTGTGTGTGTGTGTGTGTACTTGTGTATCGTATCATTGAGTGGTAAAAATCACTGATCTATAAAAGATGATCATGGAGCTGTAAGGAGGATGGATGACTGAACCTCTGATCTTCATCTTTCACTTCTCTCTTCCCTCCTCTTCATCTGTCATTCTATCTCTCAGGGGGAGAGTTTCCCTGGTGGGGTGGTCTTATCATCGCCCTCAGCATCATCATCATCATCAGTGTCCTGGTTCATAAGAGACGAAGCATTCTGGAGTTTGGCAGCAGATTCTGCAGACGTGCAAATCCAGCTGACACCAAGGACAGGTACATTACATTTACATTACAGTACAGTCATTTAGCAGACGCCTTTATCCAAAGCGACTTACAGTAAGTGCATTCAACATACAGCAGGTAGGGAAGGAAACTACTAGCACCAGAAGTCTTAAGTGCATTCTCTTCTAAAATAAGCAACTAAGAGTATAAGGTAAAAGTGCAATATATCAGCTACCTACTTTCTTAAACAGATGAGACGAATAGGAAAATCAAATGAGCATTCAGGTACAGAATGATTCATGTTTGAATTCATGTCAACTTACCTCAGTGTCCCTTTTTTTGTAAATGGTTGAATTCTTATACATTTCATTACAATATCTCTCTCCTTTTTTATCTCTAATATCTTTCTAACTTCTGTCCAGGTCTATGAATGGAGTCTCTGTGGACAAACCTCAAGGTCTGGAGGTGGTTGATGGAACATCTACCTCACTCTTGTAGCCTCACCTTCCAGCTGCACTTCTTTTGTCTCTCGTTGCATCAATGCTTGTAGACAACTGCTGCGTGCGTGTGTGTGTGTGTGTGTGTGTGTGTGTGTGTGTGTGTGTGTGTGTGTGTGTGTGTGTGTGTGTGAGAAAGACTGTATTTTTATATTGTTACTGTATAGCAGGCAACAAATGATGCTCAGTGAAATGCTTGTCATACTTCTTCAAACAATGGCGTTTTTATTCTGTAAATACTAATAGCCAACCTACAAGGTTACAACGCATTATATCCGCGGATGGCCATTTTTACGTGCAACGCTGTCGTGCTACGTGCATGAATTAGCTAATCCTTTTGACTTGACGTTCCAGAGGGTTGTCTGCACCTTGCTGAGGGTTTGGATATGTCTTCACTTTCTATCTTCAGATCCAAATTACAGACCAAAATATGTGAAAGCTGTGACAATCAACATGACTTAGCACTGAACCCGACATACCTCATAGTCATAGCAGGCAGGTGATCTCACTCAGCTTTCATTATTTATTTATTTAATAATGTATTAATTAATTTATGCATTTATTTATTCTCGTTTTTTCTCCCAATTTGTTCATCATGCCAAGTCCCAATTTACCACACATATATGCTGTCCCTGTCCCATACACCATGGGTTCCCAAACTCTTCAGCCCGCGACCCCAAAATAATGCGGCCATTGACTTGCGACCCCACCTATCCGTGGAGGTAATTTATGCCCATAAACTTGCACGTTCGGTGCGCATTTGTAATGTATTTTACTATGACTTTTGACTGTAGGCCTACTACTTGTACTGTTAATAATCTTGTTAATATAGAATTCAAAAAGATCTTTTTTATTTATTTATTTATTTTACCCAAAATAATTTTGCGACCCCAGCGTCAGTGTCCTGCGACCCCAAGTGGGAACCCCAACTTTGGGAACCCCAGCCTTACACCAGTGCCACCCGTGTGATGGCCCCAACAAGTTTACAGTTCAAAAAATTGTTTGACGGACACATGCACGCCAATGCACATAATCAAGTAGGTAACGTTCGGTAGTATCATCAACGCTAGGTTGGGGGTTTTCCAGAGGAAAACAATGACAGCATCATGAGCACACAGAGCTTTTCACATCCATCATAATGTTGCCTGTTTTTAGCCCTTTCTTCTAGGCTGCTATTAAGTGTTGTCTGTATCCTGATTACTTTGAACTAGAGGTCACCATTCATGTCCCTCTCCTAGAGCGCCAGCACCAGTTAGATCAAATCAAGGAAGAGAGAGTGTCATTTCATAGTGACTTAAACAGTTATTTTAGATTATTATCAGGAGTTGTATCAGTGTCTTAATCCCCCAACACATGGTGCTCAGTTTATACACACATTACTCAAAGGACCACAATGGAAATAAGCTCTCAAGGGTTTTTGTGTTTGATCCTTATGACAGATATACAAATATATCGTCTCTGTCTGGTGGAATCCTCATTATGTCCAAAACTGTTACTTTCCAGGATTCAAATTCAAAAATAGCAAAAGTAGCAGATCTACAAGCTCGAAATGCGTTTCGAGCTTGTAGATCTGCTACTTTTGATACTTTTGTGTGACGCTGTAGTATGATCAAGTAGGGCGTTAATTTACGGAAAAAAACACAACCAGTTAGAATGTGGAGATAAGAGGCCCAACAGCAACGATATGGTCATGTATGTGCACGTTCTGTCAATAGAAAACATCAAAATAATGGTCTTAATGCTTGGTGTAAAGCACTTTGAATTGCCTTGTTGTTGAAATGTGCTATAGAAATAAACATGCATTTCCTTACCTAATGGTAATGTTTTACTTCTACACTATAATGTTAACACGTAAGAAGAAATGATAATCAAATGGACAGGAGCAGAACTCCCCATACCTCATATTTGGATCCTTTTAGAGATAAACTGATATGTTTTCAGGGTGCTTGTTGAATGTTTCATCTGCTGTCTGGTTGTATAGTCTATTCCCAGTGGTGTAAAGTAACTAAGTACATTTACTCAAGTACTGTACTTAAGTACAATTTTATGGTATTTTTACAATTTGCAATACTTTTACTTCTACTCCACTACATCTCAGAGGCAAATATTATAGTACTCTTACTCCACTACAATTATTTGAAAACTTTAGTTACTAGTTACTTTGCAGATATAAATGATTATATTATAAAACACACATTAACCACTTTAGCCCTATTTTATACATAGGCTATTTGAAAATAGCCGATCTACAAGCTCACAACGCGTCGCAACGTTGTTTTCAAACATTTTAGTACTTTTACTTTTGGTACTTTAAGTGTATTTTGAAGACAATTCTTTTGTACTTTTACTCAAGTAACATTTTGAACACAGGCCTTTTACTTTATCCTTAGGGACCATGAACTATCAACCCCGTTATATTTGTTTCCCTGTAAATTAATTGTAATTTGTGGATTCAAATAAAGAATTAAAATGTGTGTGTGTGCGTGCGTGCGTGTGTGCAGGCGTAAGTGCATGTGTGTGTGTGTGTGTGTGTTTTAATGATCTATATTTGCATTCATAGAGGACCTCAGCGGTGTGGAAAAGTAACACCAGCTATATTTGCCGAGTTGGGAGTGAGAATGATTGTTCTGGTTTAGTTTAAAGGTAGGGTAAGTAATATGTTTTTGTGTTAAAATAAGTGTTCAATATTATGATAGTACTCATTGCTATAGAGTGTTTGTTCAGTAACAGGAGTCTCCATGTCTCTCCAGCTCTTTGGTAAACAGAAAACACATTTTCAGTTCAGGATATCAATTTTATCCGCCACCCCATTCCCATACCACAACAACCCCCCACCCCTCGCTGGTTTAAATGTATGAAGAACCCAAAGCCCGGATGCATTTTAAAACTTGTTCAAAGTGTTTTATGAATTAATGTGTCTTTGTCACCTTTCATTTGTTGTTTAATTTGTAGATTATACCAATACATTCTTTATAGCTTCTTCCTCTCATGTGAATTGGCTGGTATTTTCACACACACGCGCACACACACACACACACACACACACACACACACACACACACACACACACACACACACACACACACACACACACAGCCTTGAGCTCAGATAATGCTTGGGATATGTTGTGTTTGCAGAAGAGATTAGTGCTAGCTTTGTGAACGGAAGACACAGGTGTGGAAGTTAGCCGTTAACAAGATGGCGGGCGGGGTAAACTCGACACAAATACAAAGCTGGAAGTGACTGGAAAAGGCCACCAGAGAGAAACAAAAAGTCCCTGAATAATGACTAGAAGTGCTCAAACACACGCACGCACGCACGCATGATTGGCTTGTATCAAATGCAGACCAAATAAATATCACTGTTTAAGAGTTCAGTCTTTTACTGTCTGTGTGGAAAACAATTGTATTCATAAATAATTTGGACCTTATTCCCTCAGGGGGAAATTCAGCTTCAGCTTCCCCAAGCTGAGGGCTGCTCATGTGATCATAGTGAGTGCTCCGGGGCGAGCGTTTTTTTTTTTTTACACCTCCTCAAGCTGGGGCCGGGCATCGAACCTGGGAGCTTCTGTTTACCAAGCGGCCTCTCTCTACCCATGTAGAATGGACAGTTAACTCAAGTGCCCAGTAGTATCAGGTATTGAACTCCTCCTCAGGGTGAACCAGACCAAAGTGGTTTGAACCGGGTGACTTCCTCATGGCAGTAGACTGTAGACATCCTGTTTGTTTATGTGTTGTTACAGTCTTTGCCATGGAGACAGTACATTCAAAGAGATGCCAGGACCAAAGAAAAATCATTAATTGCTCTTTTATTATGCCGACACACAGACACACACGCGCACACAGACACACACGCGCGCACACACACACACACACACACACACACACACACACACACACACACACACACACACACACACACACACACACACACACACACACACACACACACACACGCACGCACGCACGCACTAAAAACACACACACACACACACACACACACACACACACACACACACACACACACACACACACACACACACACACACACACACACACACACACACGCACACACACAGGTTTGTATTACTATTTATACTTGTGAGGACATCAAGTTTTAGGATGG
>NW_027660572.1:2500-20000 GCF_963280865.1 Gymnoscopelus braueri | reverse complement strand
GATAACATCTATCGAGAGATGAGAGAGAGAGAGAGAGAGAGAGAGAGAGAGAGAGAGAGAGAGAGAGAGACACGGCTAAATATGATTCCCAGACCCCATGAAAAACGGTGAACCTTTAATGACAGATAAAACTAGAAAATGTGCTCCTCGGAGCATAGGTCTCCGCCAGTACTGTTCCTGATTAATCCTGTCTTACCTATTTATATTTCATATAATACATATGAAAGGGGGCTCTCTAGACTAGAACAAAAAATCTATTACCCGCCCCTTGTTTTTTTTCTCCGGGTTTTCGGGCCTAAAAGTATGGTAATTGTTCGGGCCGCATGTCCTCACCTCTTCTGACATCCTCCACGTGTTGTTGAGGGCCCACTGGTATTGAGTATGTGGTTATTCATTATCCTACATGACCCCAGAACAGCCTCTAGTCTAGGGGGGAAAAAAGGGAATATCCCTACTGTGTATTCTTAGAGGCCTGTGGGAATCCCATATTGTTACTGTTAATAAAAAGTTACGATGGGGTGAGTGGGAGGAACGGCTGAATGATACAGAGGTATGTGACGTTGTGTTTGTGTGTAACGCTTCACTGCACTTGAAAAAGGACATGTGTGAAACGTGTGCTTTGTGAAAGAAATACATGTATTGCAATGATATTGCATTGTATTGTATTTTTACTTCATATACATTTTAGTGCATTATTTGAGTTTTGACATTGCAACTGTTTTCGTCTGTGTGTTGATGCCAACATGCTGAGTCATCATGCATGTAGACTACAGTCCAAGACGGAAATAGCAAGACATGCCATCTCCGGTTTACTTACCGTATCTGTGTGTGTAACGTAGGTGGACGCCTTTTTAGGAGAGCGGAAGCAGGTTGGAATCTATTCATTCCAATGGAAGAGTGAATGTGAACACAGCTTCTGAACCATTCTTTAGCCCCATGGTCTCTGAACTAAATATTGGACCCGATCGTCACAAGCCACACAATATTTACAAGATTTTCATACTAAAATGGCTTTTTTTAGAGACACAAATCAGGAGAAAATCAACTTTGTTATCAACCTTTCTCTATCCCAGCAACACACTCTCGTGAGATTTTGGAAGATACAGTAGCTGAAGAGATATGTAGTCTGACGGACGAGAAATAGAGGGCCTTGTCACTTATTTTCAACTCCATGCTCTGTCCCTATAAAATGTACAAAAAACTGATAAACTGAGATTCTAAATGTGAATATAGTACAGTACGTGAAATCATTATGGACATTAAATAAAATGTGTGTTCCAATGCTAAATAATATAATTTTACATTATTGTCTTGGTTGATGGGGTATGATTTGGGAATCATGACATTTTGCTAAACATTCATGCTAAACACACTATAGTCTATATTGGTAAAATATATACTGTATAAATAAGGCCCTGTTACAATGTTGAGCAGAAACAGGAGCACATCTAGCATAAGACTGAATAATACGTGTGTGTTTGTGGGGGGAATATTATGGGTTTCTTACAAACATCTTGCATCTGCCAATAACAGTGCACCTTTTCAAAGAAAAAAATAAAGAGATTAAAGACAGGACGGAATAGAAAAAACAGTTATTTCAAACAACAATGAGTAAGTAATAGTTTGTGACATGTATGTTGACTCACCAGCAGTCGGCCACTGATTGTGATATTTACTCTATCAAATCCCCTACAACAGCTACTGAAAGATAACAGCTACTCTATCTTCAGAGAGAGAGAGAGAGAGAGAGAGAGAGAGAGAGAGAGAGAGAGAGAGAGAGAGAGAGAGAGAGAGAGAGAGGAGAGAGTACCTTTATATACCTCATTAAGATAAGGTAAGACCTTTATTGATCCTGCTGGTACAGTATACATTATAACAACAACAATATCTCATTCTGTTTTCAGAGGACAACAAAAAGACACTCCTCTCCTCCGTCCGCCTGGCAGCAGTGTGTGTGTGTGTGTGTGTGTGTGTGTGTGTGTGTGTGTGTGTGTGTGTGTGTGTGTGTGTGTGTGTGTGTGTGTGTGTGTGTGTGTGTGTGTGTGTGTGTGTGTGTGTGTGTGTGTGTGTGTGTGTGTGTGTGCATGTGTTTATAGGTGGCACATGCTCATGGAGACATAAACGCACATACATAGTTACGTAGTAGTACATACATACCCATACACATACAGTACATACACACACACACACACACACACACACACACACACACACACACACACACACACACACACACACACACACACACACACACACACACACACACACACACACACACACACACACACACACACACACACACACACACATTACAATGCTTGCCATAAGAGCTAAACTTGAACTTGAAGGCTGCCTTGAAAAGACACCTATTCTCTCAGGCTTCTGGCAAATAGTTGTTTGTTGTGTTGTTTGCTTGTTGGTTGTTCATTGTTTTTGATGAGTTCATGGAAGGCTATATAAATTCAAACTTTTATTATTATTATTATTATTATTATTATTATTATTATTATTATTATTATTATTATTATTAAACAAGAGCAGGGGTCCCCCGAGTATGTGTGCATAGGCGCGTGTGTGGTGGGGGGATGTCTGATTTATCCGGTGGCATGCACAACCCAGCTCAAGGTCACCACCTATCCTACATACCTTTAATGCCTAACTGAGTCTGAAGAGAATCCTCAGTTGAATCCTGAGATCCAGGAGAAACATGTCAAACGAGGTGGAATGATGTCATGCTGAAGCCAGCTGTGTTCCACAAGGCACACAGGCCAATGCACAGGCCCTCCGGGCAAACTGCTGAGACAGCTCTCTGCTGGTACACAGAGCCTGTGGGGGGATTCCCCAACACTCTCTTTATCGCCTTGCCACTCGCCTTTTCCTCCACGGTTTTGAGTGCGGCGCGGTAATTGAAAACACACAGAGCCTATCTATTTGTTTGGATGTTGTTCCCACATGGTTGGTGGTTAAACAGTGTGCAGACATGTGGACACTTCCTCACTCTGTAAATGGTTTGATAGTGGATAAATAAATCATCTCAAATGAAAGTCTAACTATGGCTTAAATAAATACAGTTTGTAAAGAGTTACTTCAACTATGTCACATCACAGGTTTAAATATTCATATCCCAGCAAGCACAATGACGTCATGATGACGTTATGATGACGCCCGGTCATCACCCCGGTGACGTTCAGGACTAGGCAGATCACAGCCCATATGGGGATGATCTTTACGTCATTTACAGGACGTCATCACCGGGACATCATATGGACATTTGGACAGCAATTTTGGGTGATGAGAAATGTGTTTAGATGACGTCCTGGAAGTGACGTTTTTGTGGTCAGGATTAATTTTGGTTGAAATCAGGTGATATTCTGGGCCAGATCTGACTTGTCTTGGTTTGACTTGATCTAGCCCCAATCGAGACGTCACTGATTGGTCCGGGTCCTGACTGTGCTTGCTGGGATTGCATATCTCCATTGTTTACTGGAAAGAATAACACACAAGAAAACAATAAAAACAATAAATGCACCACATGAGTCCAAATGTGAGTCACATCCCACTAGTGAGCCAGCAAACCAAACCAAACAAAACACCTTTCACAAGGAATACTAACTGTTATAGGTATGTGTGACCTCATTAATATCCTACAACCTTATACCATAAAATCCAAATCCAGAGTTCCATTCACCAGTGCAAATATTGTAGACCTACCACATTGACACACATATAAATCAATATACAAATACATACAGCCACATTATGACATAAACCTGGCTTATAGAAAAATATATAAAAAAAGTAATCTTCGTCATTTAGACCATGGTTCCACTGAGTTCAATTCATGGATCCGGAAACGTCATCAGTAGTTGATGTATTATTTATAGTATTCCCCTCTGGGGGAGATCTTGATTTGGGGGGAAATCTTCATTTAACTCTGAGTGTAAAAATGTTTCCAGTTAGTGTGTAGATCCACCTCTTCTGGGAAGAGAGGGAGAAAAAAAGGTCAAGACAGAGAAGATATCAGAAGACAGCCTTATTTCTGGGAAAGGCTGTTAATAGGGGGTTGGGGGGTGATGGTAGTGGGACAGTGTGTTATATTCCTTTCAGACCAACACATGACTTGAGTTTAGCTCTGTGTTACACAATATGGTGATGAGTCACAATCCCTGGACGTGTGCCAAAGATAACAGGGGAGCTGGAGTGGAGGGGGGCAATTATCCTTTAAATCTGAATTCTGATACACTGTAAGAGTCCCGGCACATTGTGCCAGACAGGTTGTTCCTACTTGAGCCTCTGATCTGAGACCAGCCTGAGAAATACCATGTGTAGAAAAGGGGAAATCTGTGCTGTGGGAATACAAGCTATACAGTATGTCACAATACAGTATAGGTTTTCACAAAGGTTAGGTGGATGTCTGTTCACTTGTAGCCCAAGTGTTCTCCCATTTAAATACTACTACTAATAATAATAATACAGAAACTACACAAATGTAATGCAATACTTGTCTGTCACAAACAACGATGTAAAATAAGTTTTCAACAAAGGAAACATAAGCTCTCCAAATTTGAATCTAAATGCCGTAATCGTAAATTGTGCTTGAAATTCAGTGCTGTTTTGATTCTTGTTCAACAATAACAGTATTACTTATTGGGACCCATATCGAACTCCTTCAGTCACCTGAGAAAGTGCATACCACTTTATCAGTGATGTGCACTCCTAGGTATTTGAACTCACTGACCCTCTCCACTGCAACGCCTTGTGTTCTCTGACATCCTATAGTTCATCAGCTCTTTGGCCTTGTTTGTTGAGAGCAAGGTCTCTCCTGTAGGCTGTCTAATCGTCGTTCGTGATTTTTTTCAAACTTGACCACTAAATTAGAGCTGTGTGTGGTACGCAGTCATATAGGTGTACGGGTCGTAGACAAGGGGGATCGGAACACAGCCCTGGCGGGCTCATGTGCTGAGGGTCAGGGGTTTTTGATCCCATCCTCACCACCTGCTGTCGTATCTGACAGAAAGTCCAGGATCCAGCTGCACACGCTGAGGTTGGGCCCTAAGACCCTGAGCGTGGTGTCAGAGGTCTGACGGGGATTATGGAGTTGAACACTGAACTGTAGACTCTAACACCACAACGTTACCTTGCTAAACTAATGGCCTAAGTAATTTTTTGAGGACATTTTTATTTTTGCCTAAGTCAGCTCCTCATGCCACCTCTGGTAAAAATCGCCCATCTCCTAATTGAAAAGAATCATGCTGTTCCCTCCCCTTTTAGTATAATGGCCTAACTCCCTAGTGAGACTTAAGCTAGAAATAGGCTATTTTTTGGGCCTAAGTCGCATGGTTTTGTGACTTAGGCTAAATTATTTACTGATTTAGGCCATTTTTGGCTTTAATCCTATTTAAACCTATTTAAATCTCTTATGTTACATAACTGACAGACAGTGTTATTTTTATTTGAATACTCAACATTTTTTATAAACGTTTTGGGTGAGATTATTAAGAAATATCATATAGTTTTGTTTTGGATCAGTTTTTTATTTTTCCTGAAAGACTTTAAAAAATGACTTAGGCCATTAGTTTAGCAAGGTGACGACAAGTTGTTTCAAGCTTTGCTGTGAAACTGGCCATAGATCTGTAAAGTTATTATCGGCAGGTCAAGTTGTTATTGAAAAACAAGGGTTCACCGCTTTACATTCCTGGGAAACCCTCATCTCTGACAACCTCTGCTGATCTGATAACACCACGGCTGTGGTCAAAAAGACACAGCAGCTTTTATACTTCCTGAGAGTGCTCAGGAAAAATTCACTTCTTGATAGAGGAGTTCTATCTTACCACATCAGCGTGGTTCGGAAAGACAAACAAGCTCATCAAAGGATCATAAATACAACACATTCATTCATGAATCCTTACAGGGTGGTATTATCTATATGTGATCGTCTGTGAACACAACTCTGCCCCTTCATAAAGTTCCTATGCTACTGTGAGCCGTACACCCACACCAAAACAAACAAATTAACACATCTTTAATACAGTATGGCAACGGAAGGAAAAGGAACGTTTATTTATAGAGCACAGAGACATTTCAACAAGGCAATTCATAGTGCTTTACACAAAATATTAAGCGCATTAAGACAAAGACAGCGACATTAGGCAGCGTATCTCTTGCTCTCTCCTACCTTTCTCTAGCTTACATACAGTAATGGGTCCCACTGCCCTCAGATCTTCACCATTAGCTGCATGAAGCTAACATGACAGTAAAGGACATTTCAAGTGATCCAGACATTACATTACTTCTCTGCAGTGACCCCACAGTATGTGCTGATCAGAGTGAATACACAGAGGAGCAGTTGTGGGTTCAGTGTCTTGCTCAGGGCAACCTTATCTTCATATAATTGGTCCTCTCTAAAGGGCTTTTCAGACAGGATGTGACACTGTGTTCTCGCTTGGATCAGCGGGGTCGCACTGCGCTCCCCTTTTGAATACACAGACAATCGCTCGGCGAGTCAACGCCAGGCGATCTACGCCTGCTTCAGCTGTGTCAAATCATTGTCCTGCATATTGCATAGAAACATGTTGATCACAATCCAGCTCGTCATGGCGTGTGTGTGACACGAGCACAAACATGACAGTTTCACGGACGTCATCTGACAGGCTACCTGAATACTCGCCTCTCGTTGAAAATGTATTACTCGGCGCGTCAGTCGCTTCCCGTGATAATGCTCATTATAAGATGGTAAAATTTCTATCTACTCACTCTGCATCTCAGAGGTGGTTCAGAAACCTGCCTATACCCATGATATCATTGGTACAGTAAGTCATCGGTAGGCATGTTTTGTCATTTAAAACATTTACATTTTTGATTTTTAAGAACAATGGCTCCTATTTCAGCATGATAACTTAACAGGAAGAGAAAGGCTGTAGTTTCCATTAACTTGGAATCCCAACCGATAATGTCATTACGAAGATAAGGTTGAAAACGGGGAGTGCTCCTTTTACCAGGCGATACAAAGCCTGGCGGATCAGACTACTGCTCTACCTCCTGAGCCACTGACAACTTACAGTACATGTCTACAGTACATTTTGACAAGTGTTTTTTTCTTCTCCAGGATGCAGTGATATTACAGCTTAATTACAACATTAGCCATGCAAATAGTTTTAAAATCACAAATCCAAGGAAAATTACTTTGAAATTAAAGTTGTCTCCCACATGGATCAAAAGATGGAGTTAACTATTTAACGTCAGCTAACTTTAATCTAAAAGGCAACATCAATTTAATCAAATAAATAAGACCAATTATAACCAGTTTGTTTCAACATGTTGAAAAAGCATGGAGAATAGTACAAAAAGATGGGTTGAATGTTTTGTGCAGTAACAACAAGTGTTGAGACAACACAGTGCTCTAAGCTTAAATAAAACATGGAGTCTTTACTGGAATCGTTGATGTGTTGATTAAAACTGAATCCATTACGGGGGCGCTCGGGTGGCGTAGTGCTAAAGTGCCTGCCCACCACCGCGGAGGTTGTGGGTTCAAATCCACCGGGGTGCATCCGGCTTTGTCAAGTGTCTATACGAACACAATTGGCCCGTGTTCGGGGGAGAGAAGCAGGGCCGGGAGGGTGATAATTGTCCCTGCACATAATTCTACGGGCTGGGGTCAGCAGGGAGTGTTGGGCGGGAGGAGTATGATGAAGGCTCTACGTCCTCCCGGTGGGGGCTCCTCACTGGCAGGTGAGTCAGTAGGATACAGCAGTGTCAACACAGCCAGTGTGTGGGGAGGAATTAATTGGCAAAACGACTGAATTGGGGAGAAAAAGGGGTAAAAAGCAAAAAAAAAAAACTGAATGTAATGTCCAAGATATTTTCTACTGTCTTTCCATGGATGGAGGGAAGGGGGGGGGTGGGGGGGTTCAGTCCAATGTGGGGGCGTTTGATAACATTTGTTTTGCCCAAGTTCAGCTGCAGATAGTTGTCAGTGCATCATTGTGTGAAGTGGAAAATGTATCTCTGATAGATTGTAACAGAGTTAATGTCACTGAGTACTGGAATGGCAGCTGGAAGGTGGAAGGTGAGGCTACATGAGTGCGGTAGATGTTCCATCAACGACCTTCACCTGGTTTGTCCACAGAGACTCCATTCATCATAGGACTGGCCTCAGAGACAGCATCCATAGGCCTGGACAGAAGAGACATAGAAGCAGACAGACAGAGGAAGAGGAAGATGAGATATTGAAAAGTAGAAGAATTGACTGACTGACTGACTGACTGACTGACTGACTGACTGACTGACTGACTGACTGACTGACTGACTGACTGACTGACTGACTGACTGTCACTGATTGATTGATTGATTGATTGAAAAAGACACTAAAGTTAGTTGAACTGAATTAAAACATGAAACATTCTGTACCTGTCCTCATTACCAGCTGGAGTGTCAGGTGTGCAGAGTCTGCTATGAACAAAGTCCAGAATGCTTCTTCTCTTCTTATAAACCAGGACACAGAGGAAGACCATGATGACGCCAAGGGTGATGATGACGATAAGCCATCCCCACCAGGGAAACTCTCCAGATGTAGAAACATCTAGAGATGACAGATGAAGAGGAGGGAAGAGAGTGGTGAAAGATGAAGAACAGAGGTTCAGTCATCCTCCTTACAGATCCAACTATTTTTACAACTCAATAATCAATAGCGTCTGTCTGTCTATAATAACTAGTCTATCATAATAACTAGTGCAAGGCACAGGTGTGTGCATTAGGGGCCGTGTCCACAGAGACATTTTTGTTTTTTCTTCCTGAGTGCAGCGTATGTTTTCAATTGTTCAATGGGAGCGCCACGTTATGGGAAAAGCAAGCAGCATGACGAGGCGCTGTTTTGCGTTGCGCTGCGTTTTTGTTCACGTCTGGTGTTTTTATCCGGGCTCCCAGAATTTTTATATTTTCAGATCAGGGCGTTTGGAAGCGTGTTTAGCAGAGCGCCTTGCGTTTTCAACAGGGATAAAACCCTTTGGTGGACGCACTGCCTTAGTGTCAGTAAAGAGATCATTGCATTATAATAGTGAATACTGTGGATGCACATGTGGTGTCAGAATGTGTGATGGTGTCTGGGTGTCTAAACAAAATCTACATTTCAACAATATTCAACAATGCTGTGTAAACTGATACTGTAATAACATCATAATACTGTACATATTGTATACATTAGGGCATTAAAGGAATAATCGAATATTCGACTATCAAACCACTATTCGACCACTGTACATCAAAGTCGATTATGCTATAAAAAAAAAGACCAAAAAAAAGACAATTTTATATATATATTTTTTCAGTGGCTTTTCTACAGCAGACACGCAGCTGTGAGCTCTGGTGTGACGTCAACTCGCATTCCTTGAGTCGAGTCGTCAATGCCATTGGCAAAACAAAAACAAAAAAAAAAGTTTTATTTTTTTATTTTTTATAATCAAATCGATTAATCGAATATTCGAATACTTATAGGTCGAATAATTTGAATGCTAAAAATCACTATTCGTGAATGCCCTAATACATATAGTATACATTGTACTGAGGATCGGGCAGAAACAACAGGTGAAGACGAGAGAAACATTTCAGATTTCTTACTTTAATCAAACTGTTCTCGGCAGCATTGGAAAGAAAGGTCAGAGGTCAAATTACTCCACAGAGATCAGCAAAGAAGAAAATATGGCGCTTGCGTGCGCACACACACACACACACACACACACACACACACACACACACACACAGACACGCACGCACACACACACACACACACACACACACACACACACACACACACACACACACACACACACACACACACACACACACACACAGACAGACAGACAGACAGACAGACAGACAGACAGACAGACAGACAGACAGACAGACAGACAGACAGACAGACAGACAGACAGACAGACAGACAGACACACACACAGACACACAGACAGACACACACACACACACACACACACACACACACACACACACACACACACACACACACACACACACACACACACACACACACACACACACACACACACACACACACACACACACACACACACACACACACACACACACACACAGCAGCAGCAGCTGTAGTAATAGTAGTAGTAAAAAGAAGAAGAAGAAGAAGAAGAAGGATAGCTGTATACAGTACATATACTGTAGGTTACTATATAAACTAATACTGTACAATACAGACATTGCACAATAATTATAACAAAATAAATAAACGTTTCATTCACCTGTTTCTTTACCTGGTAGCTCGCTAGCTTGCTGTGATTTCAGGTCTAGAAAATATAATACAGCATTTGTTTACATGAAGCTGAACACAACAAAGCAGGATTATGATGTTTTATAACTTTAATATTCTATATAGGAGCAGCATCCAAGGTTGGACTGAGTGGAGATACTGGGCACAGAGGTCAGGGTCCCCTGAAACAGGGTTTTTTAGTGTTTTTTAGACAAAGGAGTCCTTAGCTGAGAGAGAGATGAAGCAGGGACCCCCCACTGTTGTATAACATTGTGTTGCAGATTAAACTTTTTAATAGATTTCAAAGATAGCTTCATCATGCGTGTGTTGGTTTGTTTGTTTACGCATGATCTTTTCTATTGATATGTTAGATTCATGATGATGTGTATTTTCAGACATTTAAAGACTAAACTTGACCTTTGGCTCTGTTGTTGGTCTGCAAATAGCTGATCTACAAGCTCGTACAAGCTTATAGATCTTCTATTTTCAACTAATGTTCCGACCAGAATAGGGATTCTATTATTCAAGTGGTAAAAAAAACAAAAACATCTGGAGGCCTGATCCCGGACCCACTGTTGAAGACCCATGCCCTAAAGGCTGACACACGCCACTATTTATGTACTGGTACTAATGGTACTCACCGAAGGGTTTAGTGAAGGATGGACAGTCTGTAATGACACCAAGGTCAAAAGGTCAGCATTTCAGTAAAGTTACAACGAGCACAAAGTGTCTGATCTGATCTACTGTTACTGTATATTACTAACACCACTACTACTGCTACAGATACTACTACTAGTGTACTGCTAATAATTATACTACGACTACAGTTACTATTACTACCACTACTAATGTTACAGATACTGCTAGTGGTGCTAATGATTACACTCCTAGACTACTACTATAACTATTACTACTACTACTTACTTGATCAGTACACAGTAAAATCCTTTGTGTTAATTGAATTCTGAAGAGTGTACAAATTGAACCAAATGGTTGAGTTGGAACTATTTGGTTCCATTTGTACACTCTTCAGAGTTAAATTAAGGATTTTACTGTGTAGCTTTACTACTAGACTTCTACTTCTACTACTATTACTTGTTATAGATCCATTTGGGTTTCAGTCATTAAACATCTAGCCTGCTGCAACCCTCCTGATTTCGTGTATAAAGGGGCGTGTGTATAGAGCCGGCGAGAGACGGCGCCTGATCCCATTGGTTCACCGATCTGTCCGTCAACCCCCGCCCCGTTAACACAACATTACGAGCGACGCCCACTGCACTCTGGTTGGTTGGGAAATGAAACACTTCCTCATACCCAGTACAGGCTATAGTTGGGCCAGGCTTTTATTTTTTAGCAAAACTAAGCAATAAAAGCCTGGAGATCGAGGCTATTAAACATCTTATTTCATTATCTGAAATCATGAATCACATTCATCTAAATTAATACAATTACTAATGAATAAATTAAGGGGCAATCAATGCCTGAAAATAATAAACACAGTGCTGGGGTTATTAGACAATCTGACACTTGAAGAGTAAATACTTGTGAGCTACTGTATGTGATCTACATATTGCTCAGGTTCATATAGTGTCCATAATGAAACATTTATTCTCTGCTAACTGTATCACAGTGTCACAGTGGAATGTTATTTCTGTCCATTTCCTTTGCTGTCACTCAATGTTAGACTCACCAGCTTTAATGTTGTCAATGTGTTCATCCACTGCCTCCATCATCAGCTGGGTTGTCTCTGGGACGTCCTTACAAATCACATGGACAGTCTGGTTCAGAATACATGGTACACAGCGGGACGAGGCAGGAGGACTGGTGCCAGAACACGGCAAGATGTCAGATGGTTCTCCTTTCCACAGGAAGCCTGTATCCACCAGGCCATTATAGATGTGGGTCACATTCACACCAACAGAGACTGGGTCGGTGGTGCTGAAGCAAGTGAGGTTCATCTGTGAAGATTATGTATTATAATTAGCATTCAAACATGTTTGAATACTTTTGAAATGCCACAATAGCACTGGGGGGGTGTGAGTGGTTGTCTATGATAGCATCCAGCTTCCTTGCTATACACACCTTCTCCAACTCCTCCACCCTGTCCAGGGTAGACCCAACGATGGAGCCAGCTCTCCTGACCAGCCTGTTCAGGTTGCTTGTGTCTCCAGCATTGATGGAGACACAGCAAGCAATCACAAAGAAGAGGGCGCCAGCCATCATAGACAGATCTATCAGCATCCTGTTACACACCGCCTCCTCAGAAAGAAGAAGTCTACTGTTCGGGAGAAGAGAGAAAAGAGAGAACAAAAAGGTAAAAAACATAAAACAAGAAGCAACACATTATTAGCTTTATTATTAAAGCTTTATTATTATGTCTGATTATTAGGATTATGAAGGACGACCATGACCTCAGTAATGGACCGTTTATGTCGCTGCGGTCATGCAAACACCTGTGCTGTCACAATGCCACTACAGAGACACATAGAGCCTCTTCCCTCAGGCTATCACAATGACTCAACTGCCAAGTTAACTGCCTTCAACGATCACTTGAACTTGAACCCTCCCACCCCAGCACACTGTTGAGAGATCATAACCAGGACCAAGAAATGCCGGGCTGGTCAGCCTGGTTTACAGCATGTTGGACCGTACCGGGCCAAGGTGGAAACCCATTTATAACCATGTTAATAACCAAGCTTCTCTAGGTGGAAAACCCCTATAACTTACAAATACCTGCTCACCAACACAGCAAACACACTCTAGGCTTTCCGACCATCTCTGTGCACAATGGTACTTTTTGGATTGTATCCAATACATTCTCATAGTTAATAATGCTGACTCACATACTGTAATACTGACTGACTGCTAGTTGTACTGTGTATATACTTTGGTTGCTAACTCATTCATCCCTCTGCAGCATGAATGAATATCTTCCATATATTCTGTATATTATTCTATGTTCTTTGTGACTGCGTAGCAGAGTGGATCAGAGCCTCTGCCTGAACACCAAAAGACTAATATCTCCCCTGGCCAAGGGGGAATTACCCTTTAGGCTAGATGATGTTTGGCTCTAGTGTCCTTCCCGCGCCGCCGGATCCCAGGCGCTTCAACTGCAACATCCTAACTCAGTAACCCAGGGAAGCCATAGTTCTAAATGTTAGTCTGTCATTCACTACACCTATGTGATATATAAATTAGTCTGTCATCCACTACCAGATATGTTAGTCTGTCATAAATGTGTTAGTCTGTCATAAATGTGTTAGTCTGTCATTCACTACACCAATGTGATAAATCAATATCAATGCTGTTGATGCTGATGCTTGTTTGCACACTTGTCAGGTTTACTTAAAGCTACAATCCGTAAGTTTTATGTCCGTTGTCCCACTCTCCTTAAAGAGAGAGGTCATCATAACAATGTGCCAACTAAAATATGGCAACACATTTACCGTCTAATCAGGTGTGCCTTCTGTTTCAGATGTATTGTCAACTAGTAAGTGTCCTACCAGACACCAGTGTCTGAATGTCTCAATTGAAGAGTAGGGAGATCACCTCCAACCACTTGACATGTAATAGTTTGTATTAACATGCCATTTAAAACAGGTGCATACTGTATACTTGAAAATCTCATAGATTTAAGGCAGAGCTACTGGCCACAACAGATCACTTTTACAAGAGCAAACAACTCCAGTGTGTGTGTGTGTGTGTGTGTGTGTGTGTGTGTGTGTGTGTGTGTGTGTGTGTGTGTGTGTGTGTGTGTGTGTGTGTGTGTGTGTGTGTGTGTGTGTGTGTGTGTGTGTGTGTGTGTGTGTGTGTGTGTGTGTGTGTGTGTGTCATCATCACCACCGGTAGCAAGGTTACACAAGTGATGACTAATTGTCAAGTTTATGGTAGGGGAATATCATTTGCACATGCATGGCCTATACTGGAATGCACAATGATGCCTGTTAAGGGTTCTGCTGTAACCCTTTCATGATATGTGTTGATAGATTGTAGCCTACACAGGCTAATTATTTATTCATTATTATTTATGATTATTAATCATTAATTACAAGTGAATCTGTGAATCTCTTCCAACTTAATAGTTCTGCATGTTCATGCATATTCACTTGTAGGCTAATAGCTTGTACATTACACTTGACCTATAACATGTTTTAATCTTGTAATAGCCATCCATGCACACAAACAGACCTGCTCCTACGGCGAGCATCGCAACATGCCATATAACGCACATTATAGTAGCCTAGGCTAATGATGTATTTCCACGACTCACTTGTCCATTAACGCAGAGCAGCTTAAACACAAAACACACTAAAACACGGCTAAACGCACCTTGATTATGTAGTTGCCTTTCTCCTTATTGCTCCGTGTCTTGTGGACGCTGTCTGTCTCTCTTATCCTGTGTGAAGACGCAGCGCAGCGTCTCTTCAACCTGCCGGTGCCCTCAGTCACACCATGTTAAAGCTCAATACAGTGAATGAATAGTCCAGACCAGACAGCCACCGGCAGAAGAACACTTACTATTCTGCGCGGCATGCACTTTGTTTCATTGGACAACACACCACTGACACGCCCACAAACACCCACGCGCCACAGGACCACAGAACAGACTGCACCCGGATTTATGAATGAACTGCCCCGTGCTGAGGCCGCCCCCTGGCTGCTGCTACTGCGTTATTACTAAGTACCTAACTAACTAACTAACAAACTAACGAACTAACGAACTAACGAACTAACGAACTAACGAACTAACTAACAGTGGTGGAATAAGTACTCACATTTTGTACTTAAGTAAAAGTACCAATACCACAATGTAGAAATTACAATTATAAAGTCAGATATTAAAAATGTACTTGAGTAAAAGTACAAAAGTATTCACATCACAATATACGTAAGTACTGAAAGTAAAAGTACTCATTTTGCATAATGTCCCATTTCAGTTTCCAAATGTATAAAAATGCTTTGAAAATAGCCTGTTTGCACAGGGCTGAAGTGGTTAATGCATGTATTGTAATAATAATCAAAATCTCCAAAGTAACTAACTAACTAACTAACTAAAGTTGTCAAATAATTGTGGTGGAGTAAAAAGTATGATATTTGCCTCTGAGGTGTAGTGGAGTAGAAGTAAAAGTACAGTAGAGAGATACAGCATGATGGAGAGACATCACATATGTATACAGTAGAATAAGATATTTGTACATGTCAAAAGGATAACCACTATTTCCATCATGGTTACCGGGGAACCAGGTACCAGGGTACATGTCATGAATGGCTACATAACACATTAAGCAAAAGAGACACATTAAGAAAAGGACATTTTAATTCAGTAAAAATTAGGAAAAAATACCTTTAGAATAAAACAGAACATTATGAAATTACAGAGCAAAATAAATTACTTTGTCCTTTAAATGTTCTGAGAAAACATAATTGCAATTTAGAGACCAACATGCATTTAGGGAACTGATATAAACTAATTTTGATTTATTATTTTCATTCTTATTTTTAAAATATCATTATAAAATATGAGGAATAACAATAAAGTTCAGAGTCTGAGAGTGTTGTTAGCTCCACTGTCACACCTCAGTGTGTCTATGTAGGTGGTGCACCTCTTTCTGTGCCTTGGGTTGGCTCCCACAGTGTCAGTTTGCTTGCTAGCCTATACCAGTTCAGAGTGCCTGACACAGGGCCCTGAGATGGGCAAGTAGAAGCATAATTAGTACTCAAGCCTCATCCGTCATCCTCATCCAGCAGACAACATTGAAACTTATTAATGAGTTTATTAATGGGATGGAGAGACGGTGAGACCCCTGTTAGTGAACAAACACTCAAGGGTTTTCAACAGGGGGTCCTCTAGACTGTCTAGACTCTAGAGTTACCCACAAGGGGACTGCAAAATTATTTTGTGATAGGAACATTGTTTTTGTTTGTTTTGTTTGTTTACATTGTAGGCTATTGTCCTACACAGTAAATTTATTTATTTTTTTCTGTAATAAAATGACCAATCTGTAAGGTATAGAGTATGTTAATACAATATAACTAACACTACTGCCAGTCAGGTCCATTATTGTATGAAGCCTCCCTGCTAATTCGTTACATTTAGTTAGAGTTAGACAGATCCTGTGGTGTGGTAGGACACCTACTGGTGGACAAGTGGTACTGCCTGAAAGTTAACATTCCATTTCTCCCCTTATTAAGAATGTACTCTTATAAGTCAGTGGTAAAAATGTCGGAAAATGTCAGGTAGGACATAAAAAAAAGGGGGGGGGGGCGAAAAAAGAAAGAAATAAATAAAGCTGCATCACTTTTATATAGGCACCCATGGAATATACACTGCATGCTTCATCTCTCTCTCAGCTAAGAGGACATTATGATTGGCCTGAAAAATGCGGAAGACCCCTGATCTATAACAATATTTACTATCTGAATATGAGCTTTAACTTTTTACACAAAAATCGTTTGTTTAAACCAAACATTAATTGCATTGTTTTACCTTGAAGACAGGACAGGCCTAACCTTAATATCATTTCTATCACCATTACCTTTATGTTTTATTGCTTCTTATAGACCAATTTATTTGTTTACCAACATTGAGACTGGAGTCTGGACACACAGGTGATTGTTTCATCCAAACAATTCCCAACATATTGTTTCGGGGTGCTCTGGTTTCAGTTCATTCAACCTCCTCTTGTGTGTTGGCTAGTGGGTTTCATTTGGTGCCAGCCTGCGTGCGCATACTGGTTCTTATCAGTGTGACGTCGTCTCTTAAGGGGTTAGACTCTATACTATTCCCTTGTTGGTGTATTTGTGGGATCGCTTTAGCGATCACACCAATGTTATCTTCACTATTTATTACGGGGCCAGAGCTCAGCTCTGGACCTGTTTTATTATTCCCTGTATTCTGTTTCTTCTGCCACTTTTTGCAGTTCTGGGTGAACCGTGCTGTCGCTTTTTACGAAACTCGGCCATATGGTAGATGGTCATGAAAAACTATCAAGAAATAAATTAACCTCTGACTTTTGACCTCTGACCTTTAGATCTCCCACCATTTGATTATATGAAAACAGTTAAAACCTATCTCCTCCTGGGATTTTTGAGTAATCTGCACGAAACGTTTTACACATGAACTTTGGACCTATGCCGACAAACTGATGCAAAAGATTTTCCATAAGTGAAAAAAATGAAGCTTTAATGAGCCAATGAATATTGCAGTTTTATGACAATTATTCATCT
>NW_027660573.1:0-38357 GCF_963280865.1 Gymnoscopelus braueri | reverse complement strand
AGAGACCTCACAAAGTCAGCAGCCACTTAGAATGTACTGGGAACAAGTTACAGGAAAATGTCACCAAAGTGCTTATCTCAGTCTAATAATGCTATTCTGACCCAAGATTTTTTTAAGAAAGTGGAAGTCAGTTTTGTCTGAAAGAAGGCATTAGGGCTCATGTATTTTGTGTTGGGCTCCTAAAACCCACTTTTAGAGACCTCACAAAGTCAGCAGCCACTTAGAATGTACTGGGAACAAGTTACAGGAAAATGTCACCAAAGTGCTTATCTCAGCCCAAAAATGCCATTTTGAGCCACGATTTTTTAAGGAAAGTGGGTGTCAGTTTTGCTATGAAGGAAGGCATTGGGGCTCATGTATTTTGTGTTGGGCTCCTAAAACCCACTTTTAGAGACCTCACAAAGTCAGCAGCCACTTAGAATGTACTGGGAACAAGTTACAGGAAAATGTGTCACCAAAGTGCTTATCTCAGTCTAATAATGCTATTTTGACCCAAGAGTTTTTTAAGAAAGTGGAAGTCAGTTTTGTCTGAAAGAAGGCATTAGGGCTCATGTATTTTGTGTTGGCTCCTAAAACCCCACTTTTAGAGACCTCACAAAGTCAGCAGCCACTTAGAATGTACTGGGAACAAGTTACAGGAAAATGTCACCAAAGTGCTTATCTCAGCCCAAAAATGCCATTTTGAGCCACGATTTTTTAAGGAAAGTGGGTGTCAGTTTTTGTATGAAGGAAGGCATTGGGGCTCATGTATTTTGTGTTGGGCTCCTAAAACCCACTTTTAGAGACCTCACAAAGTCAGCAGCCACTTAGAATGTACTGGGAACAAGTTACAGGAAAATGTCACCAAAGTGCTTATCTCAGTCTAATAATGCTATTTTGACCCAAGATTTTTTTAAGAAAGTGGAAGTCAGTTTTGTCTGAAAGAAGGCATTAGGGCTCATGTATTTTGTGTTGGGCTCCTAAAACCCACTTTTAGAGACCTCACAAAGTCAGCAGCCACTTAGAATGTACTGGGAACAAGTTACAGGAAAATGTCACCAAAGTGCTTATCTCAGCCCAAAAATGCCATTTTGAGCCACGATTTTTAAGGAAAGTGGGTGTCAGTTTTGTATGAAGGAAGGCATTGGGGCTCATGTATTTTGTGTTGGGCTCCTAAAACCCACTTTTAGAGACCTCACAAAGTCAGCAGCCACTTAGAATGTACTGGGAACAAGTTACAGGAAAATGTCACCAAAGTGCTTATCTCAGTCTAATAATGCTATTTTGACCCAAGATTTTTTTAAGAAAGTGGAAGTCAGTTTTGTCTGAAAGAAGGCATTAGGGCTCATGTATTTTGTGTTGGGCTCCTAAAACCCACTTTTAGAGACCTCACAAAGTCAGCAGCCACTTAGAATGTACTGGGAACAAGTTACAGGAAAATGTCACCAAAGTGCTTATCTCAGCCCAAAAATGCCATTTTGAGCCACGATTTTTTAAGGAAAGTGGGTGTCAGTTTTGTATGAAGGAAGGCATTGGGGGCTCATGTATTTTGTGTTGGGCTCCTAAAACCCACTTTTAGAGACCTCACAAAGTCAGCAGCCACTTAGAATGTACTGGGAACAAGTTACAGGAAAATGTCACCAAAGTGCTTATCTCAGTCTAATAATGCTATTTGACCCAAGATTTTTTTAAGAAAGTGGAAGTCAGTTTTGTCTGAAAGAAGGCATTAGGGCTCATGTATTTTGTGTTGGGCTCCTAAAACCCACTTTTAGAGACCTCACAAAGTCAGCAGCCACTAGAATGTACTGGGAACAAGTTACAGGAAAATGTCACCAAAGCTGCTTATCTCAGTCTAATAATGCTATTTTGACCCAAGATTTTTTTAAGAAAGTGGAAGTCAGGTTTTGTCTGAAAGAAGGCATTAGGGCTCATGTATTTTGTGTTGGGCTCCTAAAACCCACTTTTAGAGACCTCACAAAGTCAGCAGCCACTTAGAATGTACTGGGAACAAGTTACAGGAAAATGTCACCAAAGTGCTTATCTCAGCCCAAAAATGCCATTTTGAGCCACGATTTTTTAAGGAAAGTGGGTGTCAGTTTTGTATGAAGGAAGGCATTGGGGCTCATGTATTTTGTGTTGGGCTCCTAAAACCCACTTTTAGAGACCTCACAAAGTCAGCAGCCACTTAGAATGTACTGGGAACAAGTTACAGGAAAATGTCACCAAAGTGCTTATCTCAGTCTAATAATGCTATTTTGACCCCAAGATTTTTTTAAGAAAGTGGAAGTCAGTTTTGTCTGAAAGAAGGCATTAGGGCTCATGTATTTTGTGTTGGGCTCCTAAAACCCACTTTTAGAGACCTCACAAAGTCAGCAGCCACTTAGAATGTACTGGGAACAAGTTACAGGAAAATGTCACCAAAGTGCTTATCTCAGCCCAAAAATGCCATTTTGAGCCACGATTTTTTAAGGAAAGTGGGTGTCAGTTTTGTATGAAGGAAGGCATTGGGGCTCATGTATTTTGTGTTGGGCTCCTAAAACCCACTTTTAGAGACCTCACAAAGTCAGCAGCCACTTAGAATGTACTGGGAACAAGTTACAGGAAAATGTCACCAAAGTGCTTATCTCAGTCTAATAATGCTATTTTGACCCAAGATTTTTTAAGAAAGTGGAAGTCAGTTTTGTCTGAAAGAAGGCATTAGGGCTCATGTATTTTGTGTTGGGCTCCTAAAACCCACTTTTAGAGACCTCACAAAGTCAGCAGCCACTTAGAATGTACTGGGAACAAGTTACAGGAAAATGTCACCAAAGTGCTTATCTCAGCCCAAAAATGCCATTTTGAGCCACGATTTTTTAAGGAAAGTGGGTGTCAGTTTTGTATGAAGGAAGGCATTGGGGCTCATGTATTTTGTGTTGGGCTCCTAAAACCCACTTTTAGAGACCTCACAAAGTCAGCAGCCACTTAGAATGTACTGGGAACAAGTTACAGGAAAATGTCACCAAAGTGCTTATCTCAGTCTAATAATGCTATTTTGACCCAAGATTTTTTTAAGAAAGTGGAAGTCAGTTTTGTCTGAAAGAAGGCATTAGGGCTCATGTATTTTGTGTTGGGCTCCTAAAACCCACTTTTAGAGACCTCACAAAGTCAGCAGCCACTTAGAATGTACTGGGAACAAGTTACAGGAAAATGTCACCAAAGTGCTTATCTCAGCCCAAAAATGCCATTTTGAGCCACGATTTTTTAAGGAAAGTGGGTGTCAGTTTTGTATGAAGGAAGGCATTGGGGCTCATGTATTTTGTGTTGGGCTCCTAAAACCCACTTTTAGAGACCTCACAAAGTCAGCAGCCACTTAGAATGTACTGGGAACAAGTTACAGGAAAATGTCACCAAAGTGCTTATCTCAGTCTAATAATGCTATTTTGACCCAAGATTTTTTTAAGAAAGTGGAAGTCAGTTTTGTCTGAAAGAAGGCATTAGGGCTCATGTATTTTGTGTTGGGCTCCTAAAACCCACTTTAGAGACCTCACAAAGTTCAGCAGCCACTTAGAATGTACTGGGAACAAGTTACAGGAAAATGTCACCAAAGTGCTTATCTCAGTCTAATAATGCTATTTTGACCCAAGATTTTTTTAAGAAAGTGGAAGTCAGTTTTGTCTGAAAGAAGGCATTAGGGCTCATGTATTTTGTGTTGGGCTCCTAAAACCCACTTTTAGAGACCTCACAAAGTCAGCAGCCACTTAGAATGTACTGGGAACAAGTTACAGGAAAATGTCACCAAAGTGCTTATCTCAGCCCAAAAATGCCATTTTGAGCCACGATTTTTTAAGGAAAGTGGGTGTCAGTTTTGTATGAAGGAAGGCATTGGGGCTCATGTATTTTGTGTTGGGCTCCTTAAAACCCACTTTTAGAGACCTCACAAAGTCAGCAGCCACTTAGAATGTACTGGGAACAAGTTACAGGAAAATGTCACCAAAGTGCTTATCTCAGTCTAATAATGCTATTTTGACCCAAGATTTTTTTAAGAAAGTGGAAGTCAGTTTTGTCTGAAAGAAGGCATTAGGGCTCATGTATTTTGTGTTTGGGCTCCTAAAAACCCAATTTTACAGACCTCACAAAGTCAGCAGCCACTTAAAATGTACTGGGAACAAGTTACAGAAAATGTCACCAAAGTGCTTATCTCAGCCCAAAAATGCTATTTTGAACCACGATTTTTTACAAGAAAGTGGGTGTCAGTTCTGTCTGAAGGAAGGCATTAGGGCTCATGTATTTTGTGTTGGGCTCCTAAAACCCACTTTTAGAGACCTCACAAAGTCAGCAGCCACTTAGAATGTACTGGGAACAAGTTACAGGAAAATGTCACCAAAGTGCTTATCTCAGCCCAAAAATGCCATTTTGAGCCACGATTTTTTAAGGAAAGTGGGTGTCAGTTTTGTATGAAGGAAGGCATTGGGGCTCATGTATTTTGTGTTGGGCTCCTAAAACCCACTTTTAGAGACCTCACAAAGTCAGCAGCCACTTAGAATGTACTGGGAACAAGTTACAGGAAAATGTCACCAAAGTGCTTATCTCAGTCTAATAATGCTATTTTGACCCAAGATTTTTTTAAGAAAGTGGAAGTCAGTTTTGTCTGAAAGAAGGCATTAGGGCTCATGTATTTTGTGTTGGGCTCCTAAAACCCACTTTTAGAGACCTCACAAAGTCAGCAGCCAGCTTAGAATGTACTGGGAACAAGTTACAGGAAAATGTCACCAAAGTGCTTATCTCAGCCCAAAAATGCCATTTTGAGCCACGATTTTTTAAGGAAAGTGGGTGTCAGTTTTGTATGAAGGAAGCATTGGGGCTCATGTATTTTGTGTTGGGCTCCTAAAACCCACTTTTAGAGACCTCACAAAGTCAGCAGCCACTTAGAATGTACTGGGAACAAGTTACAGGAAAATGTCACCAAAGTGCTTATCTCAGCCCAAAAATGCCATTTTGAGCCACGATTTTTTAAGGAAAGTGGGTGTCAGTTTTGTATGAAGGAAGGCATTGGGGCTCATGTATTTTGTGTTGGGCTCCTAAAACCCACTTTTAGAGACCTCACAAAGTCAGCAGCCACTTAGAATGTACTGGGAACAAGTTACAGGAAAATGTCACCAAAGTGCTTATCTCAGTCTAATAATGCTATTTTGACCCAAGATTTTTTTAAGAAAGTGGAAGTCAGTTTTGTCTGAAAGAAGGCATTAGGGCTCATGTATTTTGTGTTGGGCTCCTAAAACCCACTTTTAGAGACCTCACAAAGTCAGCAGCCACTTAGAATGTACTGGGAACAAGTTACAGGAAAATGTCACCAAAGTGCTTATCTCAGCCAAAAATGCCATTTTGAGCCACGATTTTTTAAGGAAAGTGGGTGTCAGTTTTGTATGAAGGAAGGCATTGGGGCTCATGTATTTTGTGTTGGGCTCCTAAAACCCACTTTTAGAGACCTCACAAAGTCAGCAGCCACTTAGAATGTACTGGGAACAAGTTACAGGAAAATGTCACCAAAGTGCTTATCTCAGCCCAAAAATGCCATTTTGAGCCACGATTTTTTAAGGAAAGTGGGTGTCAGTTTTGTATGAAGGAAGGCATTGGGGGCTCATGTATTTTGTGTTGGGCTCCTAAAACCCACTTTTAGAGACCTCACAAAGTCAGCAGCCACTTAGAATGTACTGGGAACAAGTTACAGGAAAATGTCACCAAAGTGCTTATCTCAGTCTAATAATGCTATTTTGACCCAAGATTTTTTTAAGAAAGTGGAAGTCAGTTTTGTCTGAAAGAAGGCATTAGGGCTCATGTATTTTGTGTTGGGCTCCTAAAACCCAATTTTACAGACCTCACAAAGTCAGCAGCCACTTAAAATGTACTGGGAACAAGTTACAGGAAAATGTCACCAAAGTGCTTATCTCAGCCCAAAAATGCTATTTTGAACCACGATTTTTTAAAGAAAGTGGGTGTCAGTTCTGTCTGAAGGAAGGCATTAGGGCTCATGTATTTTGTTGGGCTCCTAAAACCCACTTTTAGAGACCTCACAAAGTCAGCAGCCACTTAGAATGTACTGGGAACAAGTTACAGGAAAATGTCACCAAAGTGCTTATCTCAGCCCAAAAATGCCATTTTGAGCCACGATTTTTTAAGGAAAGTGGGTGTCAGTTTTGTATGAAGGAAGGCATTGGGGCTCATGTATTTTGTGTTGGGCTCCTAAAACCCACTTTTAGAGACCTCACAAAGTCAGCAGCCACTTAGAATGTACTGGGAACAAGTTACAGGAAAATGTCACCAAAGTGCTTATCTCAGCCCAAAAATGCTATTTTGAACCACGATTTTTTAAAGAAAGTGGGTGTCAGTTCTGTCTGAAGGAAGGCATTAGGGCTCATGTATTTTGTGTTGGGCTCCTAAAACCCACTTTTAGAGACCTCACAAAGTCAGCAGCCACTTAGAATGTACTGGGAACAAGTTACAGGAAAATGTCACCAAAGTGCTTATCTCAGTCTAATAATGCTATTTTGACCCAAGATTTTTTTAAGAAAGTGGAAGTCAGTTTTGTCTGAAAGAAGGCATTAGGGCTCATGTATTTTGTGTTGGGCTCCTAAAACCCAATTTTACAGACCTCACAAAGTCAGCAGCCACTTAAAATGTACTGGGAACAAGTTACAGGAAAATGTCACCAAAGTGCTTATCTCAGCCCAAAAATGCTATTTTGAACCACGATTTTTTAAAGAAAGTGGGTGTCAGTTCTGTCTGAAGGAAGGCATTAGGGCTCATGTATTTTGTGTTGGGCTCCTAAAACCCACTTTTAGAGACCTCACAAAGTCAGCAGCCACTTAGAATGTACTGGGAACAAGTTACAGGAAAATGTCACCAAAGTGCTTATCTCAGCCCAAAAATGCCATTTTGAGCCACGATTTTTTAAGGAAAGTGGTGTCAGTTTTGTATGAAGGAAGGCATTGGGGCTCATGTATGTCTGTATTTTGTGTTGGGCTCCTAAAACCCACTTTTAGAGACCTCACAAAGTCAGCAGCCACTTAGAATGTACTGGGAACAAGTTACAGGAAAATGTCACCAAAGTGCTTATCTCAGTCTAATAATGCTATTTTGACCCAAGATTTTTTTAAGAAAGTGGAAGTCAGTTTTGTCTGAAAGAAGGCATTAGGGCTCATGTATTTTGTGTTGGGCTCCTAAAACCCAATTTTACAGACCCTCACAAAGTCAGCAGCCACTTAAGAATGTACTGGAACAAGTTACAGGAAAATGTCACACAAAGTGCTTATCTCAGCCCAAAAATGCTATTTTGAACCACGATTTTTTAAAGAAAGTGGGTGTCAGTTCTGTCTGAAGGAAGGCATTAGGGGCTCATGTATTTTGTGTTGGGCTCCTAAAACCCACTTTTAGAGACCTCACAAAGTCAGCAGCCACTTAGAATGTACTGGGAACAAGTTACAGGAAAATGTCACCAAAGTGCTTATCTCAGCCCAAAAATGCCATTTTGAGCCACGATTTTTTAAGGAAAGTGGGTGTCAGTTTTGTATGAAGGAAGGCATTGGGGCTCATGTATTTTGTGTTGGGCTCCTAAAACCCACTTTTAGAGACCTCACAAAGTCAGCAGCCACTTAGAATGTACTGGGAACAAGTTACAGGAAAATGTCACCAAAGTGCTTATCTCAGTCTAATAATGCTATTTTGACCCAAGATTTTTTTAAGAAAGTGGAAGTCAGTTTTGTCTGAAAGAAGGCATTAGGGCTCATGTATTTTGTGTTGGGCTCCTAAAACCCACTTTTAGAGACCTCACAAAGTCAGCAGCCACTTAGAATGTACTGGGAACAAGTTACAGGAAAATGTCACCAAAGTGCTTATCTCAGCCCAAAAATGCCATTTTGAGCCACGATTTTTTTAAGGAAAGTGGGTGTCAGTTTTGTATGAAGGAAGGCATTGGGGCTCATGTATTTTGTGTTGGGCTCCTAAAACCCACTTTTAGAGACCTCACAAAGTCAGCAGCCACTTAGAATGTACTGGGAACAAGTTACAGGAAAATGTCACCAAAAGTGCTTATCTCAGTCTAATAATGCTATTTTGACCCAAGATTTTTTTAAGAAAGTGGAAGTCAGTTTTGTCTGAAAGAAGGCATTAGGGCTCATGTATTTTGTGTTGGGCTCCTAAAACCCACTTTTAGAGACCTCACAAAGTCAGCAGCCACTTAGAATGTACTGGGAACAAGTTACAGGAAAATGTCACCAAAGTGCTTATCTCAGCCCAAAAATGCCATTTTGAGCCACGATTTTTTAAGGAAAGTGGGTGTCAGTTTTGTATGAAGGAAGGCATTGGGGCTCATGTATTTTGTGTTGGGCTCCTAAAACCCACTTTTAGAGACCTCACAAAGTCAGCAGCCACTTAGAATGTACTGGGAACAAGTTACAGGAAAATGTCACCAAAGTGCTTATCTCAGTCTAATAATGCTATTTTGACCCAAGATTTTTTTAAGAAAGTGGAAGTCAGTTTTGTCTGAAAGAAGGCATTAGGGCTCATGTATTTTGTGTTGGGCTCCTAAAACCCACTTTTAGAGACCTCACAAAGTCAGCAGCCACTTAGAATGTACTGGGAACAAGTTACAGGAAAATGTCACCAAAGTGCTTATCTCAGTCTAATAATGCTATTTTGACCAAGATTTTTTTAAGAAAGTGGAAGTCAGTTTTGTCTGAAAGAAGGCATTAGGGCTCATGTATTTTGTGTTGGGCTCCTAAAACCCACTTTTAGAGACCTCACAAAGTCAGCAGCCACTTAGAATGTACTGGGAACAAGTTACAGGAAAATGTCACCAAAGTGCTTATCTCAGCCCAAAAATGCCATTTTGAGCCACGATTTTTTAAGGAAAGTGGGTGTCAGTTTTGTATGAAGGAAGGCATTGGGGCTCATGTATTTTGTGTTGGGCTCCTAAAACCCACTTTTAGAGACCTCACAAAGTCAGCAGCCACTTAGAATGTACTGGGAACAAGTTACAGGAAAATGTCACCAAAGTGCTTATCTCAGTCTAATAATGCTATTTTGACCCAAGATTTTTTTAAGAAAGTGGAAGTCAGTTTTGTCTGAAAGAAGGCATTAGGGCTCATGTATTTTGTGTTGGGCTCCTAAAACCCCACTTTTAGAGACCTCACAAAGTCAGCAGCCACTTAGAATGTACTGGGAACAAGTTACAGGAAAATGTCACCAAAGTGCTTATCTCAGCCCAAAAATGCCATTTTGAGCCACGATTTTTTAAGGAAAGTGGGTGTCAGTTTTGTATGAAGGAAGGCATTGGGGCTCATGTATTTTGTGTTGGGCTCCTAAAACCCACTTTTAGAGACCTCACAAAGTCAGCAGCCACTTAGAATGTACTGGGAACAAGTTACAGGAAAATGTCACCAAAGTGCTTATCTCAGTCTAATAATGCTATTTTGACCCAGAGATTTTTTAAGAAAGTGGAAGTCAGTTTTGTCTGAAAGAAGGCATTAGGGCTCATGTATTTTGTGTTGGGCTCCTAAAACCCACTTTTAGAGACCTCACAAAGTCAGCAGCCACTTAGAATGTACTGGGAACAAGTTACAGGAAAATGTCACCAAAGTGCTTATCTCAGTCTAATAATGCTATTTTGACCCCAAGATTTTTTTAAGAAAGTGGAAGTCAGTTTTGTCTGAAAGAAGGCATTAGGGCTCATGTATTTTGTGTTGGGCTCCTAAACCCACTTTTAGAGACCTCACAAGTCAGCAGCCACTTAGAATGTACTGGGAACAAGTTACAGGAAAATGTCACCAAAGTGCTTATCTCAGCCCAAAAATGCCATTTTGAGCCACGATTTTTTAAGGAAAGTGGGTGTCAGTTTTGTATGAAGGAAGGCATTGGGGCTCATGTATTTTGTGTTGGGCTCCTAAAACCCACTTTTAGAGACCTCACAAAGTCAGCAGCCACTTAGAATGTACTGGAACAAGTTACAGAGAAAATGTCACCAAAGTGCTTATCTCAGTCTAATAATGCTATTTTGACCCAAGATTTTTTTTAAGAAAGTGGAAGTCAGTTTTGTCTGAAAGAAGGCATTAGGGCTCATGTATTTTGTGTTGGGCTCCTAAAACCCACTTTTAGAGACCTCACAAAGTCAGCAGCCACTTAGAATGTACTGGGAACAAGTTACAGGAAAATGTCACCAAAGTGCTTATCTCAGTCTAATAATGCTATTTTGACCCAAGATTTTTTTAAGAAAGTGGAAGTCAGTTTTGTCTGAAAGAAGGCATTAGGGCTCATGTATTTTGTGTTGGGCTCCTAAAACCCACTTTTAGAGACCTCACAAAGTCAGCAGCCACTTAGAATGTACTGGGAACAAGTTACAGGAAAATGTCACCAAAGTGCTTATCTCAGCCCAAAAATGCCATTTTGAGCCACGATTTTTTAAGGAAAGTGGGTGTCAGTTTTGTATGAAGGAAGGCATTGGGGCTCATGTATTTTGTGTTGGGCTCCTAAAACCCACTTTTAGAGACCTCACAAAGTCAGCAGCCACTTAGAATGTACTGGGAACAAGTTACAGGAAAATGTCACCAAAGTGCTTATCTCAGTCTAATAATGCTATTTTGACCCAAGATTTTTTTAAGAAAGTGGAAGTCAGTTTTGTCTGAAAGAAGGCATTAGGGCTCATGTATTTTGTGTTGGGCTCCTAAAACCCACTTTTAGAGACCTCACAAAGTCAGCAGCCACTTAGAATGTACTGGGAACAAGTTACAGGAAAATGTCACCAAAGTGCTTATCTCAGCCCAAAAATGCCATTTTGAGCCACGATTTTTTAAGGAAAGTGGGTGTCAGTTTTGTATGAAGGAAGGCATTGGGGCTCATGTATTTTGTGTTGGGCTCCTAAAACCCACTTTTAGAGACCTCACAAAGTCAGCAGCCACTTAGAATGTACTGGGAACAAGTTACAGGAAAATGTCACCAAAGTGCTTATCTCAGTCTAATAATGCTATTTTGACCCAAGATTTTTTTAAGAAAGTGGAAGTCAGTTTTGTCTGAAAGAAGGCATTAGGGCTCATGTATTTTGTGTTGGGCTCCTAAAACCCACTTTTAGAGACCTCACAAAGTCAGCAGCCACTTAGAATGTACTGGGAAACAAGTTACAGGAAAATGTCACCAAAGTGCTTATCTCAGTCTAATAATGCTATTTTGACCCAAGATTTTTTTAAGAAAGTGGAAGTCAGTTTTGTCTGAAAGAAGGCATTAGGGCTCATGTATTTTGTGTTGGGCTCCTAAAACCCACTTTTAGAGACCTCACAAAGTCAGCAGCCACTTAGAATGTACTGGGAACAAGTTACAGGAAAATGTCACCAAAGTGCTTATCTCAGCCCAAAAATGCCATTTTGAGCCACGATTTTTTAAGGAAAGTGGGTGTCAGTTTTGTATGAAGGAAGGCATTGGGGCTCATGTATTTTGTGTTGGGCTCCTAAAACCCACTTTTAGAGACCTCACAAAGTCAGCAGCCACTTAGAATGTACTGGGAACAAGTTACAGGAAAATGTCACCAAAGTGCTTATCTCAGTCTAATAATGCTATTTTGACCCAAGATTTTTTTTAAGAGAAGTGGAAGTCAGTTTTGTCTGAAAGAAGGCATTAGGGCTCATGTATTTTGTGTTGGGCTCCTAAAACCCCACTTTTAGAGACCTCACAAAGTCAGCAGCCACTTAGAATGTACTGGGAACAAGTTACAGGAAAATGTCACCAAAGTGCTTATCTCAGCCCAAAAATGCCATTTTGAGCCACGATTTTTTAAGGAAAGTGGGTGTCAGTTTTGTATGAAGGAAGGCATTAGGGCTCATGTATTTTGTGTTGGGCTCCTAAAACCCACTTTTAGAGACCTCACAAAGTCAGCAGCCACTTAGAATGTACTGGGAACAAGATTTACAGGAAATGTCACCAAAGTGCTTATCTCAGCCCAAAAATGCCATTTTGAGCCACGATTTTTTAAGGAAAGTGGGTGTTCAGTTTTGTATGAAGGAAGGCACTTGGGCTCATGTATTTTGTGTTGGGCTCCTAAAACCCCACCTTTAGAGACCTCACAAAGTCAGCAGCCACTTAGAATGTACTGGGAACAAGTTACAGGAAAATGTCACCAAAGTGCTTATCTCAGTCTAATAATGCTATTTTGACCCAAGATTTTTTTAAGAAAGTGGAAGTCAGTTTTGTCTGAAAGAAGGCATTAGGGCTCATGTATTTTGTGTTGGGCTCCTAAAACCCACTTTTAGAGACCTCACAAAGTCAGCAGCCACTTAGAATGTACTGGGAACAAGTTACAGGAAAATGTCACCAAAGTGCTTATCTCAGCCCAAAAATGCCATTTTGAGCCACGATTTTTTAAGGAAAGTGGGTGTCAGTTTTGTATGAAGGAAGGCATTGGGGCTCATGTATTTTGTGTTGGGCTCCTAAAACCCACTTTTAGAGACCTCACAAAGTCAGCAGCCACTTAGAATGTACTGGGAACAAGTTACAGGAAAATGTCACCAAAGTGCTTATCTCAGTCTAATAATGCTATTTTGACCCAAGATTTTTTTAAGAAAGTGGAAGTCAGTTTTGTCTGAAAGAAGGCATTAGGGCTCATGTATTTTGTGTTGGGCTCCTAAAACCCACTTTTAGAGACCTCACAAAGTCAGCAGCCACTTAGAATGTACTGGGAACAAGTTACAGGAAAATGTCACCAAAGTGCTTATCTCAGCCCAAAAATGCCATTTTGAGCCACGATTTTTTAAGGAAAGTGGGTGTCAGTTTTGTATGAAGGAAGGCATTGGGGCTCATGTATTTTGTGTTGGGCTCCTAAAACCCACTTTTAGAGACCTCACAAAGTCAGCAGCCACTTAGAATGTACTGGGAACAAGTTACAGGAAAATGTCACCAAAGTGCTTATCTCAGTCTAATAATGCTATTTTGACCCAAGATTTTTTTAAGAAAGTGGAAGTCAGTTTTGTCTGAAAGAAGGCATTAGGGCTCATGTATTTTGTGTTGGGCTCCTAAAACCCAATTTTACAGACCTCACAAAGTCAGCAGCCACTTAAAATGTACTGGGAACAAGTTACAGGAAAATGTCACCAAAGTGCTTATCTCAGCCCAAAAATGCTATTTTGAACCACGATTTTTTAAGAAAGTGGGTGTCAGTTCTGTCTGAAGGAAGGCATTAGGGCTCATGTATTTTGTGTTGGGCTCCTAAAACCCACTTTTAGAGACCTCACAAAGTCAGCAGCCACTTAGAATGTACTGGGAACAAGTTACAGGAAAATGTCACCAAAGTGCTTATCTCAGCCCAAAAATGCCATTTTGAGCCACGATTTTTTAAGGAAAGTGGGTGTCAGTTTTGTATGAAGGAAGGCATTGGGGCTCATGTATTTTGTGTTGGGCTCCTAAAACCCACTTTTAGAGACCTCACAAAGTCAGCAGCCACTTAGAATGTACTGGGAACAAGTTACAGGAAAATGTCACCAAAGTGCTTATCTCAGTCTAATAATGCTATTTTGACCCAAGATTTTTTTAAGAAAGTGGAAGTCAGTTTTGTCTGAAAGAAGGCATTAGGGCTCATGTATTTTGTGTTGGGCTCCTAAAACCCACTTTTAGAGACCTCACAAAGTCAGCAGCCACTTAGAATGTACTGGGAACAAGTTACAGGAAAATGTCACCAAAGTGCTTATCTCAGCCCAAAAATGCCATTTTGAGCCACGATTTTTTAAGGAAAGTGGGTGTCAGTTTTGTATGAAGGAAGGCATTGGGGCTCATGTATTTTGTGTTGGGCTCCTAAAACCCACTTTTAGAGACCTCACAAAGTCAGCAGCCACTTAGAATGTACTGGGAACAAGTTACAGGAAAATGTCACCAAAGTGCTTATCTCAGTCTAATAATGCTATTTTGACCCAAGATTTTTTTAAGAAAGTGGAAGTCAGTTTTGTCTGAAAGAAGGCATTAGGGCTCATGTATTTTGTGTTGGGCTCCTAAAACCCACTTTTAGAGACCTCACAAAGTCAGCAGCCACTTAGAATGTACTGGGAACAAGTTACAGGAAAATGTCACCAAAGTGCTTATCTCAGCCCAAAAATGCCATTTTGAGCCACGATTTTTTAAGGAAAGTGGGTGTCAGTTTTGTATGAAGGAAGGCATTGGGGCTCATGTATTTTGTGTTGGGCTCCTAAAACCCACTTTTAGAGACCTCACAAAGTCAGCAGCCACTTAGAATGTACTGGGAACAAGTTACAGGAAAATGTCACCAAAGTGCTTATCTCAGTCTAATAATGCTATTTTGACCCAAGATTTTTTTAAGAAAGTGGAAGTCAGTTTTGTCTGAAAGAAGGCATTAGGGCTCATGTATTTTGTGTTGGGCTCCTAAAACCCACTTTTAGAGACCTCACAAAGTCAGCAGCCACTTAGAATGTACTGGGAACAAGTTACAGGAAAATGTCACCAAAGTGCTTATCTCAGCCCAAAAATGCCATTTTGAGCCACGATTTTTTAAGGAAAGTGGGTGTCAGTTTTGTATGAAGGAAGGCATTGGGGCTCATGTATTTTGTGTTGGGCTCCTAAAACCCACTTTTAGAGACCTCACAAAGTCAGCAGCCACTTAGAATGTACTGGGAACAAGTTACAGGAAAATGTCACCAAAGTGCTTATCTCAGTCTAATAATGCTATTTTGACCCAAGATTTTTTTAAGAAAGTGGAAGTCAGTTTTGTCTGAAAGAAGGCATTAGGGCTCATGTATTTTGTGTTGGGCTCCTAAAACCCACTTTTAGAGACCTCACAAAGTCAGCAGCCACTTAGAATGTACTGGGAACAAGTTACAGGAAAATGTCACCAAAGTGCTTATCTCAGCCCAAAAATGCCATTTTGAGCCACGATTTTTTAAGGAAAGTGGGTGTCAGTTTTGTATGAAGGAAGGCATTGGGGCTCATGTATTTTGTGTTGGGCTCCTAAAACCCACTTTTAGAGACCTCACAAAGTCAGCAGCCACTTAGAATGTACTGGGAACAAGTTACAGGAAAATGTCACCAAAGTGCTTATCTCAGTCTAATAATGCTATTTTGACCCAAGATTTTTTTAAGAAAGTGGAAGTCAGTTTTGTCTGAAAGAAGGCATTAGGGCTCATGTATTTTGTGTTGGGCTCCTAAAACCCACTTTTAGAGACCTCACAAAGTCAGCAGCCACTTAGAATGTACTGGGAACAAGTTACAGGAAAATGTCACCAAAGTGCTTATCTCAGCCCAAAAATGCCATTTTGAGCCACGATTTTTTAAGGAAAGTGGGTGTCAGTTTTGTATGAAGGAAGGCATTGGGGCTCATGTATTTTGTGTTGGGCTCCTAAAACCCACTTTTAGAGACCTCACAAAGTCAGCAGCCACTTAGAATGTACTGGGAACAAGTTACAGGAAAATGTCACCAAAGTGCTTATCTCAGTCTAATAATGCTATTTTGACCCAAGATTTTTTTAAGAAAGTGGAAGTCAGTTTTGTCTGAAAGAAGGCATTAGGGCTCATGTATTTTGTGTTGGGCTCCTAAAACCCACTTTTAGAGACCTCACAAAGTCAGCAGCCACTTAGAATGTACTGGGAACAAGTTACAGGAAAATGTCACCAAAGTGCTTATCTCAGCCCAAAAATGCCATTTTGAGCCACGATTTTTTAAGGAAAGTGGGTGTCAGTTTTGTATGAAGGAAGGCATTGGGGCTCATGTATTTTGTGTTGGGCTCCTAAAACCCACTTTTAGAGACCTCACAAAGTCAGCAGCCACTTAGAATGTACTGGGAACAAGTTACAGGAAAATGTCACCAAAGTGCTTATCTCAGTCTAATAATGCTATTTTGACCCAAGATTTTTTTAAGAAAGTGGAAGTCAGTTTTGTCTGAAAGAAGGCATTAGGGCTCATGTATTTTGTGTTGGGCTCCTAAAACCCACTTTTAGAGACCTCACAAAGTCAGCAGCCACTTAGAATGTACTGGGAACAAGTTACAGGAAAATGTCACCAAAGTGCTTATCTCAGCCCAAAAATGCCATTTTGAGCCACGATTTTTTAAGGAAAGTGGGTGTCAGTTTTGTATGAAGGAAGGCATTGGGGCTCATGTATTTTGTGTTGGGCTCCTAAAACCCACTTTTAGAGACCTCACAAAGTCAGCAGCCACTTAGAATGTACTGGGAACAAGTTACAGGAAAAATCACCAAAGTGCTTATCTCAGTCTAATAATGCTATTTTGACCCAAGATTTTTTTAAGAAAGTGGAAGTCAGTTTTGTCTGAAAGAAGGCATTAGGGCTCATGTATTTTGTGTTGGGCTCCTAAAACCCACTTTTAGAGACCTCACAAAGTCAGCAGCCACTTAGAATGTACTGGGAACAAGTTACAGGAAAATGTCACCAAAGTGCTTATCTCAGCCCAAAAATGCCATTTTGAGCCACGATTTTTTAAGGAAAGTGGGTGTCAGTTTTGTATGAAGGAAGGCATTGGGGCTCATGTATTTTGTGTTGGGCTCCTAAAACCCACTTTTAGAGACCTCACAAAGTCAGCAGCCACTTAGAATGTACTGGGAACAAGTTACAGGAAAATGTCACCAAAGTGCTTATCTCAGTCTAATAATGCTATTTTGACCCAAGATTTTTTTAAGAAAGTGGAAGTCAGTTTTGTCTGAAAGAAGGCATTAGGGCTCATGTATTTTGTGTTGGGCTCCTAAAACCCACTTTTAGAGACCTCACAAAGTCAGCAGCCACTTAGAATGTACTGGGAACAAGTTACAGGAAAATGTCACCAAAGTGCTTATCTCAGCCCAAAAATGCCATTTTGAGCCACGATTTTTTAAGGAAAGTGGGTGTCAGTTTTGTATGAAGGAAGGCATTGGGGCTCATGTATTTTGTGTTGGGCTCCTAAAACCCACTTTTAGAGACCTCACAAAGTCAGCAGCCACTTAGAATGTACTGGGAACAAGTTACAGGAAAATGTCACCAAAGTGCTTATCTCAGTCTAATAATGCTATTTTGACCCAAGATTTTTTTAAGAAAGTGGAAGTCAGTTTTGTCTGAAAGAAGGCATTAGGGCTCATGTATTTTGTGTTGGGCTCCTAAAACCCACTTTTAGAGACCTCACAAAGTCAGCAGCCACTTAGAATGTACTGGGAACAAGTTACAGGAAAATGTCACCAAAGTGCTTATCTCAGCCCAAAAATGCCATTTTGAGCCACGATTTTTTAAGGAAAGTGGGTGTCAGTTTTGTATGAAGGAAGGCATTGGGGCTCATGTATTTTGTGTTGGGCTCCTAAAACCCACTTTTAGAGACCTCACAAAGTCAGCAGCCACTTAGAATGTACTGGGAACAAGTTACAGGAAAATGTCACCAAAGTGCTTATCTCAGTCTAATAATGCTATTTTGACCCAAGATTTTTTTAAGAAAGTGGAAGTCAGTTTTGTCTGAAAGAAGGCATTAGGGCTCATGTATTTTGTGTTGGGCTCCTAAAACCCAATTTTACAGACCTCACAAAGTCAGCAGCCACTTAAAATGTACTGGGAACAAGTTACAGGAAAATGTCACCAAAGTGCTTATCTCAGCCCAAAAATGCTATTTTGAACCACGATTTTTTAAAGAAAGTGGGTGTCAGTTCTGTCTGAAGGAAGGCATTAGGGCTCATGTATTTTGTGTTGGGCTCCTAAAACCCACTTTTAGAGACCTCACAAAGTCAGCAGCCACTTAGAATGTACTGGGAACAAGTTACAGGAAAATGTCACCAAAGTGCTTATCTCAGCCCAAAAATGCTATTTTGACCCAAGATTTTTTTAAGAAAGTGGAAGTCAGTTTTGTCTGAAAGAAGGCATTAGGGCTCATGTATTTTGTGTTGGGCTCCTAAAACCCAATTTTACAGACCTCACAAAGTCAGCAGCCACTTAAAATGTACTGGGAACAAGTTACAGGAAAATGTCACCAAAGTGCTTATCTCAGCCCAAAAATGCTATTTTGAACCACGATTTTTTAAAGAAAGTGGGTGTCAGTTCTGTCTGAAGGAAGGCATTAGGGCTCATGTATTTTGTGTTGGGCTCCTAAAACCCACTTTTAGAGACCTCACAAAGTCAGCAGCCACTTAGAATGTACTGGGAACAAGTTACAGGAAAATGTCACCAAAGTGCTTATCTCAGCCCAAAAATGCCATTTTGAGCCACGATTTTTTAAGGAAAGTGGGTGTCAGTTTTGTATGAAGGAAGGCATTGGGGCTCATGTATTTTGTGTTGGGCTCCTAAAACCCACTTTTAGAGACCTCACAAAGTCAGCAGCCACTTAGAATGTACTGGGAACAAGTTACAGGAAAATGTCACCAAAGTGCTTATCTCAGCCCAAAAATGCCATTTTGAGCCACGATTTTTTAAGGAAAGTGGGTGTCAGTTTTGTATGAAGGAAGGCATTGGGGCTCATGTATTTTGTGTTGGGCTCCTAAAACCCACTTTTAGAGACCTCACAAAGTCAGCAGCCACTTAGAATGTACTGGGAACAAGTTACAGGAAAATGTCACCAAAGTGCTTATCTCAGTCTAATAATGCTATTTTGACCCAAGATTTTTTTAAGAAAGTGGAAGTCAGTTTTGTCTGAAAGAAGGCATTAGGGCTCATGTATTTTGTGTTGGGCTCCTAAAACCCAATTTTACAGACCTCACAAAGTCAGCAGCCACTTAAAATGTACTGGGAACAAGTTACAGGAAAATGTCACCAAAGTGCTTATCTCAGCCCAAAAATGCTATTTTGAACCACGATTTTTTAAAGAAAGTGGGTGTCAGTTCTGTCTGAAGGAAGGCATTAGGGCTCATGTATTTTGTGTTGGGCTCCTAAAACCCACTTTTAGAGACCTCACAAAGTCAGCAGCCACTTAGAATGTACTGGGAACAAGTTACAGGAAAATGTCACCAAAGTGCTTATCTCAGCCCAAAAATGCTATTTTGACCCAAGATTTTTTTAAGAAAGTGGAAGTCAGTTTTGTCTGAAAGAAGGCATTAGGGCTCATGTATTTTGTGTTGGGCTCCTAAAACCCAATTTTACAGACCTCACAAAGTCAGCAGCCACTTAAAATGTACTGGGAACAAGTTACAGGAAAATGTCACCAAAGTGCTTATCTCAGCCCAAAAATGCTATTTTGAACCACGATTTTTTAAAGAAAGTGGGTGTCAGTTCTGTCTGAAGGAAGGCATTAGGGCTCATGTATTTTGTGTTGGGCTCCTAAAACCCACTTTTAGAGACCTCACAAAGTCAGCAGCCACTTAGAATGTACTGGGAACAAGTTACAGGAAAATGTCACCAAAGTGCTTATCTCAGCCCAAAAATGCCATTTTGAGCCACGATTTTTTAAGGAAAGTGGGTGTCAGTTTTGTATGAAGGAAGGCATTGGGGCTCATGTATTTTGTGTTGGGCTCCTAAAACCCACTTTTAGAGACCTCACAAAGTCAGCAGCCACTTAGAATGTACTGGGAACAAGTTACAGGAAAATGTCACCAAAGTGCTTATCTCAGTCTAATAATGCTATTTTGACCCAAGATTTTTTTAAGAAAGTGGAAGTCAGTTTTGTCTGAAAGAAGGCATTAGGGCTCATGTATTTTGTGTTGGGCTCCTAAAACCCACTTTTAGAGACCTCACAAAGTCAGCAGCCACTTAGAATGTACTGGGAACAAGTTACAGGAAAATGTCACCAAAGTGCTTATCTCAGCCCAAAAATGCCATTTTGAGCCACGATTTTTTAAGGAAAGTGGGTGTCAGTTTTGTATGAAGGAAGGCATTGGGGCTCATGTATTTTGTGTTGGGCTCCTAAAACCCACTTTTAGAGACCTCACAAAGTCAGCAGCCACTTAGAATGTACTGGGAACAAGTTACAGGAAAATGTCACCAAAGTGCTTATCTCAGTCTAATAATGCTATTTTGACCCAAGATTTTTTTAAGAAAGTGGAAGTCAGTTTTGTCTGAAAGAAGGCATTAGGGCTCATGTATTTTGTGTTGGGCTCCTAAAACCCACTTTTAGAGACCTCACAAAGTCAGCAGCCACTTAGAATGTACTGGGAACAAGTTACAGGAAAATGTCACCAAAGTGCTTATCTCAGCCCAAAAATGCCATTTTGAGCCACGATTTTTTAAGGAAAGTGGGTGTCAGTTTTGTATGAAGGAAGGCATTGGGGCTCATGTATTTTGTGTTGGGCTCCTAAAACCCACTTTTAGAGACCTCACAAAGTCAGCAGCCACTTAGAATGTACTGGGAACAAGTTACAGGAAAATGTCACCAAAGTGCTTATCTCAGTCTCATAATGCTATTTTGACCCAAGATTTTTTTAAGAAAGTGGAAGTCAGTTTTGTCTGAAAGAAGGCATTAGGGCTCATGTATTTTGTGTTGGGCTCCTAAAACCCACTTTTAGAGACCTCACAAAGTCAGCAGCCACTTAGAATGTACTGGGAACAAGTTACAGGAAAATGTCACCAAAGTGCTTATCTCAGCCCAAAAATGCCATTTTGAGCCACGATTTTTTAAGGAAAGTGGGTGTCAGTTTTGTATGAAGGAAGGCATTGGGGCTCATGTATTTTGTGTTGGGCTCCTAAAACCCACTTTTAGAGACCTCACAAAGTCAGCAGCCACTTAGAATGTACTGGGAACAAGTTACAGGAAAATGTCACCAAAGTGCTTATCTCAGTCTAATAATGCTATTTTGACCCAAGATTTTTTTAAGAAAGTGGAAGTCAGTTTTGTCTGAAAGAAGGCATTAGGGCTCATGTATTTTGTGTTGGGCTCCTAAAACCCACTTTTAGAGACCTCACAAAGTCAGCAGCCACTTAGAATGTACTGGGAACAAGTTACAGGAAAATGTCACCAAAGTGCTTATCTCAGCCCAAAAATGCCATTTTGAGCCACGATTTTTTAAGGAAAGTGGGTGTCAGTTTTGTATGAAGGAAGGCATTGGGGCTCATGTATTTTGTGTTGGGCTCCTAAAACCCACTTTTAGAGACCTCACAAAGTCAGCAGCCACTTAGAATGTACTGGGAACAAGTTACAGGAAAATGTCACCAAAGTGCTTATCTCAGTCTAATAATGCTATTTTGACCCAAGATTTTTTTAAGAAAGTGGAAGTCAGTTTTGTCTGAAAGAAGGCATTAGGGCTCATGTATTTTGTGTTGGGCTCCTAAAACCCACTTTTAGAGACCTCACAAAGTCAGCAGCCACTTAGAATGTACTGGGAACAAGTTACAGGAAAATGTCACCAAAGTGCTTATCTCAGCCCAAAAATGCCATTTTGAGCCACGATTTTTTAAGGAAAGTGGGTGTCAGTTTTGTATGAAGGAAGGCATTGGGGCTCATGTATTTTGTGTTGGGCTCCTAAAACCCACTTTTAGAGACCTCACAAAGTCAGCAGCCACTTAGAATGTACTGGGAACAAGTTACAGGAAAATGTCACCAAAGTGCTTATCTCAGTCTAATAATGCTATTTTGACCCAAGATTTTTTTAAGAAAGTGGAAGTCAGTTTTGTCTGAAAGAAGGCATTAGGGCTCATGTATTTTGTGTTGGGCTCCTAAAACCCACTTTTAGAGACCTCACAAAGTCAGCAGCCACTTAGAATGTACTGGGAACAAGTTACAGGAAAATGTCACCAAAGTGCTTATCTCAGCCCAAAAATGCCATTTTGAGCCACGATTTTTTAAGGAAAGTGGGTGTCAGTTTTGTATGAAGGAAGGCATTGGGGCTCATGTATTTTGTGTTGGGCTCCTAAAACCCACTTTTAGAGACCTCACAAAGTCAGCAGCCACTTAGAATGTACTGGGAACAAGTTACAGGAAAATGTCACCAAAGTGCTTATCTCAGTCTAATAATGCTATTTTGACCCAAGATTTTTTTAAGAAAGTGGAAGTCAGTTTTGTCTGAAAGAAGGCATTAGGGCTCATGTATTTTGTGTTGGGCTCCTAAAACCCACTTTTAGAGACCTCACAAAGTCAGCAGCCACTTAGAATGTACTGGGAACAAGTTACAGGAAAATGTCACCAAAGTGCTTATCTCAGCCCAAAAATGCCATTTTGAGCCACGATTTTTTAAGGAAAGTGGGTGTCAGTTTTGTATGAAGGAAGGCATTGGGGCTCATGTATTTTGTGTTGGGCTCCTAAAACCCACTTTTAGAGACCTCACAAAGTCAGCAGCCACTTAGAATGTACTGGGAACAAGTTACAGGAAAATGTCACCAAAGTGCTTATCTCAGTCTAATAATGCTATTTTGACCCAAGATTTTTTTAAGAAAGTGGAAGTCAGTTTTGTCTGAAAGAAGGCATTAGGGCTCATGTATTTTGTGTTGGGCTCCTAAAACCCACTTTTAGAGACCTCACAAAGTCAGCAGCCACTTAGAATGTACTGGGAACAAGTTACAGGAAAATGTCACCAAAGTGCTTATCTCAGCCCAAAAATGCCATTTTGAGCCACGATTTTTTAAGGAAAGTGGGTGTCAGTTTTGTATGAAGGAAGGCATTGGGGCTCATGTATTTTGTGTTGGGCTCCTAAAACCCACTTTTAGAGACCTCACAAAGTCAGCAGCCACTTAGAATGTACTGGGAACAAGTTACAGGAAAATGTCACCAAAGTGCTTATCTCAGTCTAATAATGCTATTTTGACCCAAGATTTTTTTAAGAAAGTGGAAGTCAGTTTTGTCTGAAAGAAGGCATTAGGGCTCATGTATTTTGTGTTGGGCTCCTAAAACCCACTTTTAGAGACCTCACAAAGTCAGCAGCCACTTAGAATGTACTGGGAACAAGTTACAGGAAAATGTCACCAAAGTGCTTATCTCAGCCCAAAAATGCCATTTTGAGCCACGATTTTTTAAGGAAAGTGGGTGTCAGTTTTGTATGAAGGAAGGCATTGGGGCTCATGTATTTTGTGTTGGGCTCCTAAAACCCACTTTTAGAGACCTCACAAAGTCAGCAGCCACTTAGAATGTACTGGGAACAAGTTACAGGAAAATGTCACCAAAGTGCTTATCTCAGTCTAATAATGCTATTTTGACCCAAGATTTTTTTAAGAAAGTGGAAGTCAGTTTTGTCTGAAAGAAGGCATTAGGGCTCATGTATTTTGTGTTGGGCTCCTAAAACCCACTTTTAGAGACCTCACAAAGTCAGCAGCCACTTAGAATGTACTGGGAACAAGTTACAGGAAAATGTCACCAAAGTGCTTATCTCAGCCCAAAAATGCCATTTTGAGCCACGATTTTTTAAGGAAAGTGGGTGTCAGTTTTGTATGAAGGAAGGCATTGGGGCTCATGTATTTTGTGTTGGGCTCCTAAAACCCACTTTTAGAGACCTCACAAAGTCAGCAGCCACTTAGAATGTACTGGGAACAAGTTACAGGAAAATGTCACCAAAGTGCTTATCTCAGCCCAAAAATGCCATTTTGAGCCACGATTTTTTAAGGAAAGTGGGTGTCAGTTTTGTATGAAGGAAGGCATTGGGGCTCATGTATTTTGTGTTGGGCTCCTAAAACCCACTTTTAGAGACCTCACAAAGTCAGCAGCCACTTAGAATGTACTGGGAACAAGTTACAGGAAAATGTCACCAAAGTGCTTATCTCAGTCTAATAATGCTATTTTGACCCAATATTTTTTTAAGAAAGTGGAAGTCAGTTTTGTCTGAAAGAAGGCATTAGGGCTCATGTATTTTGTGTTGGGCTCCTAAAACCCACTTTTAGAGACCTCACAAAGTCAGCAGCCACTTAGAATGTACTGGGAACAAGTTACAGGAAAATGTCACCAAAGTGCTTATCTCAGCCCAAAAATGCCATTTTGAGCCACGATTTTTTAAGGAAAGTGGGTGTCAGTTTTGTATGAAGGAAGGCATTGGGGCTCATGTATTTTGTGTTGGGCTCCTAAAACCCACTTTTAGAGACCTCACAAAGTCAGCAGCCACTTAGAATGTACTGGGAACAAGTTACAGGAAAATGTCACCAAAGTGCTTATCTCAGCCCAAAAATGCCATTTTGAGCCACGATTTTTTAAGGAAAGTGGGTGTCAGTTTTGTATGAAGGAAGGCATTGGGGCTCATGTATTTTGTGTTGGGCTCCTAAAACCCACTTTTAGAGACCTCACAAAGTCAGCAGCCACTTAGAATGTACTGGGAACAAGTTACAGGAAAATGTCACCAAAGTGCTTATCTCAGTCTAATAATGCTATTTTGACCCAAGATTTTTTTAAGAAAGTGGAAGTCAGTTTTGTCTGAAAGAAGGCATTAGGGCTCATGTATTTTGTGTTGGGCTCCTAAAACCCACTTTTAGAGACCTCACAAAGTCAGCAGCCACTTAGAATGTACTGGGAACAAGTTACAGGAAAATGTCACCAAAGTGCTTATCTCAGCCCAAAAATGCCATTTTGAGCCACGATTTTTTAAGGAAAGTGGGTGTCAGTTTTGTATGAAGGAAGGCATTGGGGCTCATGTATTTTGTGTTGGGCTCCTAAAACCCACTTTTAGAGACCTCACAAAGTCAGCAGCCACTTAGAATGTACTGGGAACAAGTTACAGGAAAATGTCACCAAAGTGCTTATCTCAGTCTAATAATGCTATTTTGACCCAAGATTTTTTTAAGAAAGTGGAAGTCAGTTTTGTCTGAAAGAAGGCATTAGGGCTCATGTATTTTGTGTTGGGCTCCTAAAACCCACTTTTAGAGACCTCACAAAGTCAGCAGCCACTTAGAATGTACTGGGAACAAGTTACAGGAAAATGTCACCAAAGTGCTTATCTCAGCCCAAAAATGCCATTTTGAGCCACGATTTTTTAAGGAAAGTGGGTGTCAGTTTTGTATGAAGGAAGGCATTGGGGCTCATGTATTTTGTGTTGGGCTCCTAAAACCCACTTTTAGAGACCTCACAAAGTCAGCAGCCACTTAGAATGTACTGGGAACAAGTTACAGGAAAATGTCACCAAAGTGCTTATCTCAGTCTAATAATGCTATTTTGACCCAAGATTTTTTTAAGAAAGTGGAAGTCAGTTTTGTCTGAAAGAAGGCATTAGGGCTCATGTATTTTGTGTTGGGCTCCTAAAACCCACTTTTAGAGACCTCACAAAGTCAGCAGCCACTTAGAATGTACTGGGAACAAGTTACAGGAAAATGTCACCAAAGTGCTTATCTCAGCCCAAAAATGCCATTTTGAGCCACGATTTTTTAAGGAAAGTGGGTGTCAGTTTTGTATGAAGGAAGGCATTGGGGCTCATGTATTTTGTGTTGGGCTCCTAAAACCCACTTTTAGAGACCTCACAAAGTCAGCAGCCACTTAGAATGTACTGGGAACAAGTTACAGGAAAATGTCACCAAAGTGCTTATCTCAGTCTAATAATGCTATTTTGACCCAAGATTTTTTTAAGAAAGTGGAAGTCAGTTTTGTCTGAAAGAAGGCATTAGGGCTCATGTATTTTGTGTTGGGCTCCTAAAACCCACTTTTAGAGACCTCACAAAGTCAGCAGCCACTTAGAATGTACTGGGAACAAGTTACAGGAAAATGTCACCAAAGTGCTTATCTCAGCCCAAAAATGCCATTTTGAGCCACGATTTTTTAAGGAAAGTGGGTGTCAGTTTTGTATGAAGGAAGGCATTGGGGCTCATGTATTTTGTGTTGGGCTCCTAAAACCCACTTTTAGAGACCTCACAAAGTCAGCAGCCACTTAGAATGTACTGGGAACAAGTTACAGGAAAATGTCACCAAAGTGCTTATCTCAGCCCAAAAATGCCATTTTGAGCCACGATTTTTTAAGGAAAGTGGGTGTCAGTTTTGTATGAAGGAAGGCATTGGGGCTCATGTATTTTGTGTTGGGCTCCTAAAACCCACTTTTAGAGACCTCACAAAGTCAGCAGCCACTTAGAATGTACTGGGAACAAGTTACAGGAAAATGTCACCAAAGTGCTTATCTCAGTCTAATAATGCTATTTTGACCCAAGATTTTTTTAAGAAAGTGGAAGTCAGTTTTGTCTGAAAGAAGGCATTAGGGCTCATGTATTTTGTGTTGGGCTCCTAAAACCCACTTTTAGAGACCTCACAAAGTCAGCAGCCACTTAGAATGTACTGGGAACAAGTTACAGGAAAATGTCACCAAAGTGCTTATCTCAGCCCAAAAATGCCATTTTGAGCCACGATTTTTTAAGGAAAGTGGGTGTCAGTTTTGTATGAAGGAAGGCATTGGGGCTCATGTATTTTGTGTTGGGCTCCTAAAACCCACTTTTAGAGACCTCACAAAGTCAGCAGCCACTTAGAATGTACTGGGAACAAGTTACAGGAAAATGTCACCAAAGTGCTTATCTCAGTCTAATAATGCTATTTTGACCCAAGATTTTTTTAAGAAAGTGGAAGTCAGTTTTGTCTGAAAGAAGGCATTAGGGCTCATGTATTTTGTGTTGGGCTCCTAAAACCCACTTTTAGAGACCTCACAAAGTCAGCAGCCACTTAGAATGTACTGGGAACAAGTTACAGGAAAATGTCACCAAAGTGCTTATCTCAGCCCAAAAATGCCATTTTGAGCCACGATTTTTTAAGGAAAGTGGGTGTCAGTTTTGTATGAAGGAAGGCATTGGGGCTCATGTATTTTGTGTTGGGCTCCTAAAACCCACTTTTAGAGACCTCACAAAGTCAGCAGCCACTTAGAATGTACTGGGAACAAGTTACAGGAAAATGTCACCAAAGTGCTTATCTCAGTCTAATAATGCTATTTTGACCCAAGATTTTTTTAAGAAAGTGGAAGTCAGTTTTGTCTGAAAGAAGGCATTAGGGCTCATGTATTTTGTGTTGGGCTCCTAAAACCCACTTTTAGAGACCTCACAAAGTCAGCAGCCACTTAGAATGTACTGGGAACAAGTTACAGGAAAATGTCACCAAAGTGCTTATCTCAGCCCAAAAATGCCATTTTGAGCCACGATTTTTTAAGGAAAGTGGGTGTCAGTTTTGTATGAAGGAAGGCATTGGGGCTCATGTATTTTGTGTTGGGCTCCTAAAACCCACTTTTAGAGACCTCACAAAGTCAGCAGCCACTTAGAATGTACTGGGAACAAGTTACAGGAAAATGTCACCAAAGTGCTTATCTCAGTCTAATAATGCTATTTTGACCCAAGATTTTTTTAAGAAAGTGGAAGTCAGTTTTGTCTGAAAGAAGGCATTAGGGCTCATGTATTTTGTGTTGGGCTCCTAAAACCCACTTTTAGAGACCTCACAAAGTCAGCAGCCACTTAGAATGTACTGGGAACAAGTTACAGGAAAATGTCACCAAAGTGCTTATCTCAGCCCAAAAATGCCATTTTGAGCCACGATTTTTTAAGGAAAGTGGGTGTCAGTTTTGTATGAAGGAAGGCATTGGGGCTCATGTATTTTGTGTTGGGCTCCTAAAACCCACTTTTAGAGACCTCACAAAGTCAGCAGCCACTTAGAATGTACTGGGAACAAGTTACAGGAAAATGTCACCAAAGTGCTTATCTCAGCCCAAAAATGCCATTTTGAGCCACGATTTTTTAAGGAAAGTGGGTGTCAGTTTTGTATGAAGGAAGGCATTGGGGCTCATGTATTTTGTGTTGGGCTCCTAAAACCCACTTTTAGAGACCTCACAAAGTCAGCAGCCACTTAGAATGTACTGGGAACAAGTTACAGGAAAATGTCACCAAAGTGCTTATCTCAGTCTAATAATGCTATTTTGACCCAAGATTTTTTTAAGAAAGTGGAAGTCAGTTTTGTCTGAAAGAAGGCATTAGGGCTCATGTATTTTGTGTTGGGCTCCTAAAACCCACTTTTAGAGACCTCACAAAGTCAGCAGCCACTTAGAATGTACTGGGAACAAGTTACAGGAAAATGTCACCAAAGTGCTTATCTCAGCCCAAAAATGCCATTTTGAGCCACGATTTTTTAAGGAAAGTGGGTGTCAGTTTTGTATGAAGGAAGGCATTGGGGCTCATGTATTTTGTGTTGGGCTCCTAAAACCCACTTTTAGAGACCTCACAAAGTCAGCAGCCACTTAGAATGTACTGGGAACAAGTTACAGGAAAATGTCACCAAAGTGCTTATCTCAGTCTAATAATGCTATTTTGACCCAAGATTTTTTTAAGAAAGTGGAAGTCAGTTTTGTCTGAAAGAAGGCATTAGGGCTCATGTATTTTGTGTTGGGCTCCTAAAACCCACTTTTAGAGACCTCACAAAGTCAGCAGCCACTTAGAATGTACTGGGAACAAGTTACAGGAAAATGTCACCAAAGTGCTTATCTCAGCCCAAAAATGCCATTTTGAGCCACGATTTTTTAAGGAAAGTGGGTGTCAGTTTTGTATGAAGGAAGGCATTGGGGCTCATGTATTTTGTGTTGGGCTCCTAAAACCCACTTTTAGAGACCTCACAAAGTCAGCAGCCACTTAGAATGTACTGGGAACAAGTTACAGGAAAATGTCACCAAAGTGCTTATCTCAGTCTAATAATGCTATTTTGACCCAAGATTTTTTTAAGAAAGTGGAAGTCAGTTTTGTCTGAAAGAAGGCATTAGGGCTCATGTATTTTGTGTTGGGCTCCTAAAACCCACTTTTAGAGACCTCACAAAGTCAGCAGCCACTTAGAATGTACTGGGAACAAGTTACAGGAAAATGTCACCAAAGTGCTTATCTCAGCCCAAAAATGCCATTTTGAGCCACGATTTTTTAAGGAAAGTGGGTGTCAGTTTTGTATGAAGGAAGGCATTGGGGCTCATGTATTTTGTGTTGGGCTCCTAAAACCCACTTTTAGAGACCTCACAAAGTCAGCAGCCACTTAGAATGTACTGGGAACAAGTTACAGGAAAATGTCACCAAAGTGCTTATCTCAGTCTAATAATGCTATTTTGACCCAAGATTTTTTTAAGAAAGTGGAAGTCAGTTTTGTCTGAAAGAAGGCATTAGGGCTCATGTATTTTGTGTTGGGCTCCTAAAACCCACTTTTAGAGACCTCACAAAGTCAGCAGCCACTTAGAATGTACTGGGAACAAGTTACAGGAAAATGTCACCAAAGTGCTTATCTCAGCCCAAAAATGCCATTTTGAGCCACGATTTTTTAAGGAAAGTGGGTGTCAGTTTTGTATGAAGGAAGGCATTGGGGCTCATGTATTTTGTGTTGGGCTCCTAAAACCCACTTTTAGAGACCTCACAAAGTCAGCAGCCACTTAGAATGTACTGGGAACAAGTTACAGGAAAATGTCACCAAAGTGCTTATCTCAGTCTAATAATGCTATTTTGACCCAAGATTTTTTTAAGAAAGTGGAAGTCAGTTTTGTCTGAAAGAAGGCATTAGGGCTCATGTATTTTGTGTTGGGCTCCTAAAACCCACTTTTAGAGACCTCACAAAGTCAGCAGCCACTTAGAATGTACTGGGAACAAGTTACAGGAAAATGTCACCAAAGTGCTTATCTCAGCCCAAAAATGCCATTTTGAGCCACGATTTTTTAAGGAAAGTGGGTGTCAGTTTTGTATGAAGGAAGGCATTGGGGCTCATGTATTTTGTGTTGGGCTCCTAAAACCCACTTTTAGAGACCTCACAAAGTCAGCAGCCACTTAGAATGTACTGGGAACAAGTTACAGGAAAATGTCACCAAAGTGCTTATCTCAGTCTAATAATGCTATTTTGAGCCACGATTTTTTAAGGAAAGTGGGTGTCAGTTTTGTATGAAGGAAGGCATTGGGGCTCATGTATTTTGTGTTGGGCTCCTAAAACCCACTTTTAGAGACCTCACAAAGTCAGCAGCCACTTAGAATGTACTGGGAACAAGTTACAGGAAAATGTCACCAAAGTGCTTATCTCAGTCTAATAATGCTATTTTGACCCAAGATTTTTTTAAGAAAGTGGAAGTCAGTTTTGTCTGAAAGAAGGCATTAGGGCTCATGTATTTTGTGTTGGGCTCCTAAAACCCACTTTTAGAGACCTCACAAAGTCAGCAGCCACTTAGAATGTACTGGGAACAAGTTACAGGAAAATGTCACCAAAGTGCTTATCTCAGCCCAAAAATGCCATTTTGAGCCACGATTTTTTAAGGAAAGTGGGTGTCAGTTTTGTATGAAGGAAGGCATTGGGGCTCATGTATTTTGTGTTGGGCTCCTAAAACCCACTTTTAGAGACCTCACAAAGTCAGCAGCCACTTAGAATGTACTGGGAACAAGTTACAGGAAAATGTCACCAAAGTGCTTATCTCAGCCCAAAAATGCCATTTTGAGCCACGATTTTTTAAGGAAAGTGGGTGTCAGTTTTGTATGAAGGAAGGCATTGGGGCTCATGTATTTTGTGTTGGGCTCCTAAAACCCACTTTTAGAGACCTCACAAAGTCAGCAGCCACTTAGAATGTACTGGGAACAAGTTACAGGAAAATGTCACCAAAGTGCTTATCTCAGTCTAATAATGCTATTTTGACCCAAGATTTTTTTAAGAAAGTGGAAGTCAGTTTTGTCTGAAAGAAGGCATTAGGGCTCATGTATTTTGTGTTGGGCTCCTAAAACCCACTTTTAGAGACCTCACAAAGTCAGCAGCCACTTAGAATGTACTGGGAACAAGTTACAGGAAAATGTCACCAAAGTGCTTATCTCAGCCCAAAAATGCCATTTTGAGCCACGATTTTTTAAGGAAAGTGGGTGTCAGTTTTGTATGAAGGAAGGCATTGGGGCTCATGTATTTTGTGTTGGGCTCCTAAAACCCACTTTTAGAGACCTCACAAAGTCAGCAGCCACTTAGAATGTACTGGGAACAAGTTACAGGAAAATGTCACCAAAGTGCTTATCTCAGCCCAAAAATGCCATTTTGAGCCACGATTTTTTAAGGAAAGTGGGTGTCAGTTTTGTATGAAGGAAGGCATTGGGGCTCATGTATTTTGTGTTGGGCTCCTAAAACCCACTTTTAGAGACCTCACAAAGTCAGCAGCCACTTAGAATGTACTGGGAACAAGTTACAGGAAAATGTCACCAAAGTGCTTATCTCAGTCTAATAATGCTATTTTGACCCAAGATTTTTTTAAGAAAGTGGAAGTCAGTTTTGTCTGAAAGAAGGCATTAGGGCTCATGTATTTTGTGTTGGGCTCCTAAAACCCACTTTTAGAGACCTCACAAAGTCAGCAGCCACTTAGAATGTACTGGGAACAAGTTACAGGAAAATGTCACCAAAGTGCTTATCTCAGCCCAAAAATGCCATTTTGAGCCACGATTTTTTAAGGAAAGTGGGTGTCAGTTTTGTATGAAGGAAGGCATTGGGGCTCATGTATTTTGTGTTGGGCTCCTAAAACCCACTTTTAGAGACCTCACAAAGTCAGCAGCCACTTAGAATGTACTGGGAACAAGTTACAGGAAAATGTCACCAAAGTGCTTATCTCAGTCTAATAATGCTATTTTGACCCAAGATTTTTTTAAGAAAGTGGAAGTCAGTTTTGTCTGAAAGAAGGCATTAGGGCTCATGTATTTTGTGTTGGGCTCCTAAAACCCAATTTTACAGACCTCACAAAGTCAGCAGCCACTTAAAATGTACTGGGAACAAGTTACAGGAAAATGTCACCAAAGTGCTTATCTCAGCCCAAAAATGCTATTTTGAACCACGATTTTTTAAAGAAAGTGGGTGTCAGTTCTGTCTGAAGGAAGGCATTAGGGCTCATGTATTTTGTGTTGGGCTCCTAAAACCCACTTTTAGAGACCTCACAAAGTCAGCAGCCACTTAGAATGTACTGGGAACAAGTTACAGGAAAATGTCACCAAAGTGCTTATCTCAGCCCAAAAATGCCATTTTGAGCCACGATTTTTTAAGGAAAGTGGGTGTCAGTTTTGTATGAAGGAAGGCATTGGGGCTCATGTATTTTGTGTTGGGCTCCTAAAACCCACTTTTAGAGACCTCACAAAGTCAGCAGCCACTTAGAATGTACTGGGAACAAGTTACAGGAAAATGTCACCAAAGTGCTTATCTCAGTCTAATAATGCTATTTTGACCCAAGATTTTTTTAAGAAAGTGGAAGTCAGTTTTGTCTGAAAGAAGGCATTAGGGCTCATGTATTTTGTGTTGGGCTCCTAAAACCCACTTTTAGAGACCTCACAAAGTCAGCAGCCACTTAGAATGTACTGGGAACAAGTTACAGGAAAATGTCACCAAAGTGCTTATCTCAGCCCAAAAATGCCATTTTGAGCCACGATTTTTTAAGGAAAGTGGGTGTCAGTTTTGTATGAAGGAAGGCATTGGGGCTCATGTATTTTGTGTTGGGCTCCTAAAACCCACTTTTAGAGACCTCACAAAGTCAGCAGCCACTTAGAATGTACTGGGAACAAGTTACAGGAAAATGTCACCAAAGTGCTTATCTCAGTCTAATAATGCTATTTTGACCCAAGATTTTTTTAAGAAAGTGGAAGTCAGTTTTGTCTGAAAGAAGGCATTAGGGCTCATGTATTTTGTGTTGGGCTCCTAAAACCCACTTTTAGAGACCTCACAAAGTCAGCAGCCACTTAGAATGTACTGGGAACAAGTTACAGGAAAATGTCACCAAAGTGCTTATCTCAGCCCAAAAATGCCATTTTGAGCCACGATTTTTTAAGAAAAGTGGGTGTCAGTTTTGTATGAAGGAAGGCATTGGGGCTCATGTATTTTGTGTTGGGCTCCTAAAACCCACTTTTAGAGACCTCACAAAGTCAGCAGCCACTTAGAATGTACTGGGAACAAGTTACAGGAAAATGTCACCAAAGTGCTTATCTCAGTCTAATAATGCTATTTTGACCCAAGATTTTTTTAAGAAAGTGGAAGTCAGTTTTGTCTGAAAGAAGGCATTAGGGCTCATGTATTTTGTGTTGGGCTCCTAAAACCCACTTTTAGAGACCTCACAAAGTCAGCAGCCACTTAGAATGTACTGGGAACAAGTTACAGGAAAATGTCACCAAAGTGCTTATCTCAGCCCAAAAATGCCATTTTGAGCCACGATTTTTTAAGGAAAGTGGGTGTCAGTTTTGTATGAAGGAAGGCATTGGGGCTCATGTATTTTGTGTTGGGCTCCTAAAACCCACTTTTAGAGACCTCACAAAGTCAGCAGCCACTTAGAATGTACTGGGAACAAGTTACAGGAAAATGTCACCAAAGTGCTTATCTCAGTCTAATAATGCTATTTTGACCCAAGATTTTTTTAAGAAAGTGGAAGTCAGTTTTGTCTGAAAGAAGGCATTAGGGCTCATGTATTTTGTGTTGGGCTCCTAAAACCCACTTTTAGAGACCTCACAAAGTCAGCAGCCACTTAGAATGTACTGGGAACAAGTTACAGGAAAATGTCACCAAAGTGCTTATCTCAGCCCAAAAATGCCATTTTGAGCCACGATTTTTTAAGGAAAGTGGGTGTCAGTTTTGTATGAAGGAAGGCATTGGGGCTCATGTATTTTGTGTTGGGCTCCTAAAACCCACTTTTAGAGACCTCACAAAGTCAGCAGCCACTTAGAATGTACTGGGAACAAGTTACAGGAAAATGTCACCAAAGTGCTTATCTCAGTCTAATAATGCTATTTTGACCCAAGATTTTTTTAAGAAAGTGGAAGTCAGTTTTGTCTGAAAGAAGGCATTAGGGCTCATGTATTTTGTGTTGGGCTCCTAAAACCCACTTTTAGAGACCTCACAAAGTCAGCAGCCACTTAGAATGTACTGGGAACAAGTTACAGGAAAATGTCACCAAAGTGCTTATCTCAGCCCAAAAATGCCATTTTGAGCCACGATTTTTTAAGGAAAGTGGGTGTCAGTTTTGTATGAAGGAAGGCATTGGGGCTCATGTATTTTGTGTTGGGCTCCTAAAACCCACTTTTAGAGACCTCACAAAGTCAGCAGCCACTTAGAATGTACTGGGAACAAGTTACAGGAAAATGTCACCAAAGTGCTTATCTCAGCCCAAAAATGCCATTTTGAGCCACGATTTTTTAAGGAAAGTGGGTGTCAGTTTTGTATGAAGGAAGGCATTGGGGCTCATGTATTTTGTGTTGGGCTCCTAAAACCCACTTTTAGAGACCTCACAAAGTCAGCAGCCACTTAGAATGTACTGGGAACAAGTTACAGGAAAATGTCACCAAAGTGCTTATCTCAGTCTAATAATGCTATTTTGACCCAAGATTTTTTTAAGAAAGTGGAAGTCAGTTTTGTCTGAAAGAAGGCATTAGGGCTCATGTATTTTGTGTTGGGCTCCTAAAACCCACTTTTAGAGACCTCACAAAGTCAGCAGCCACTTAGAATGTACTGGGAACAAGTTACAGGAAAATGTCACCAAAGTGCTTATCTCAGCCCAAAAATGCCATTTTGAGCCACGATTTTTTAAGGAAAGTGGGTGTCAGTTTTGTATGAAGGAAGGCATTGGGGCTCATGTATTTTGTGTTGGGTTCCTAAAACCCACTTTTAGAGACCTCACAAAGTCAGCAGCCACTTAGAATGTACTGGGAACAAGTTACAGGAAAATGTCACCAAAGTGCTTATCTCAGTCTAATAATGCTATTTTGACCCAAGATTTTTTTAAGAAAGTGGAAGTCAGTTTTGTCTGAAAGAAGGCATTAGGGCTCATGTATTTTGTGTTGGGCTCCTAAAACCCAATTTTACAGACCTCACAAAGTCAGCAGCCACTTAAAATGTACTGGGAACAAGTTACAGGAAAATGTCACCAAAGTGCTTATCTCAGCCCAAAAATGCTATTTTGAACCACGATTTTTTAAAGAAAGTGGGTGTCAGTTCTGTCTGAAGGAAGGCATTAGGGCTCATGTATTTTGTGTTGGGCTCCTAAAACCCACTTTTAGAGACCTCACAAAGTCAGCAGCCACTTAGAATGTACTGGGAACAAGTTACAGGAAAATGTCACCAAAGTGCTTATCTCAGCCCAAAAATGCCATTTTGAGCCACGATTTTTTAAGGAAAGTGGGTGTCAGTTTTGTATGAAGGAAGGCATTGGGGCTCATGTATTTTGTGTTGGGCTCCTAAAACCCACTTTTAGAGACCTCACAAAGTCAGCAGCCACTTAGAATGTACTGGGAACAAGTTACAGGAAAATGTCACCAAAGTGCTTATCTCAGTCTAATAATGCTATTTTGACCCAAGATTTTTTTAAGAAAGTGGAAGTCAGTTTTGTCTGAAAGAAGGCATTAGGGCTCATGTATTTTGTGTTGGGCTCCTAAAACCCACTTTTAGAGACCTCACAAAGTCAGCAGCCACTTAGAATGTACTGGGAACAAGTTACAGGAAAATGTCACCAAAGTGCTTATCTCAGCCCAAAAATGCCATTTTGAGCCACGATTTTTTAAGGAAAGTGGGTGTCAGTTTTGTATGAAGGAAGGCATTGGGGCTCATGTATTTTGTGTTGGGCTCCTAAAACCCACTTTTAGAGACCTCACAAAGTCAGCAGCCACTTAGAATGTACTGGGAACAAGTTACAGGAAAATGTCACCAAAGTGCTTATCTCAGTCTAATAATGCTATTTTGACCCAAGATTTTTTTAAGAAAGTGGAAGTCAGTTTTGTCTGAAAGAAGGCATTAGGGCTCATGTATTTTGTGTTGGGCTCCTAAAACCCACTTTTAGAGACCTCACAAAGTCAGCAGCCACTTAGAATGTACTGGGAACAAGTTACAGGAAAATGTCACCAAAGTGCTTATCTCAGCCCAAAAATGCCATTTTGAGCCACGATTTTTTAAGGAAAGTGGGTGTCAGTTTTGTATGAAGGAAGGCATTGGGGCTCATGTATTTTGTGTTGGGCTCCTAAAACCCACTTTTAGAGACCTCACAAAGTCAGCAGCCACTTAGAATGTACTGGGAACAAGTTACAGGAAAATGTCACCAAAGTGCTTATCTCAGTCTAATAATGCTATTTTGACCCAAGATTTTTTTAAGAAAGTGGAAGTCAGTTTTGTCTGAAAGAAGGCATTAGGGCTCATGTATTTTGTGTTGGGCTCCTAAAACCCACTTTTAGAGACCTCACAAAGTCAGCAGCCACTTAGAATGTACTGGGAACAAGTTACAGGAAAATGTCACCAAAGTGCTTATCTCAGCCCAAAAATGCCATTTTGAGCCACGATTTTTTAAGGAAAGTGGGTGTCAGTTTTGTATGAAGGAAGGCATTGGGGCTCATGTATTTTGTGTTGGGCTCCTAAAACCCACTTTTAGAGACCTCACAAAGTCAGCAGCCACTTAGAATGTACTGGGAACAAGTTACAGGAAAATGTCACCAAAGTGCTTATCTCAGTCTAATAATGCTATTTTGACCCAAGATTTTTTTAAGAAAGTGGAAGTCAGTTTTGTCTGAAAGAAGGCATTAGGGCTCATGTATTTTGTGTTGGGCTCCTAAAACCCACTTTTAGAGACCTCACAAAGTCAGCAGCCACTTAGAATGTACTGGGAACAAGTTACAGGAAAATGTCACCAAAGTGCTTATCTCAGCCCAAAAATGCCATTTTGAGCCACGATTTTTTAAGGAAAGTGGGTGTCAGTTTTGTATGAAGGAAGGCATTGGGGCTCATGTATTTTGTGTTGGGCTCCTAAAACCCACTTTTAGAGACCTCACAAAGTCAGCAGCCACTTAGAATGTACTGGGAACAAGTTACAGGAAAATGTCACCAAAGTGCTTATCTCAGTCTAATAATGCTATTTTGACCCAAGATTTTTTTAAGAAAGTGGAAGTCAGTTTTGTCTGAAAGAAGGCATTAGGGCTCATGTATTTTGTGTTGGGCTCCTAAAACCCACTTTTAGAGACCTCACAAAGTCAGCAGCCACTTAGAATGTACTGGGAACAAGTTACAGGAAAATGTCACCAAAGTGCTTATCTCAGCCCAAAAATGCCATTTTGAGCCACGATTTTTTAAGGAAAGTGGGTGTCAGTTTTGTATGAAGGAAGGCATTGGGGCTCATGTATTTTGTGTTGGGCTCCTAAAACCCACTTTAGAGACCTCACAAAGTCAGCAGCCACTTAGAATGTACTGGGAACAAGTTACAGGAAAATGTCACCAAAGTGCTTATCTCAGCCCAAAAATGCCATTTTGAGCCACGATTTTTTAAGGAAAGTGGGTGTCAGTTTTGTATGAAGGAAGGCATTGGGGCTCATGTATTTTGTGTTGGGCTCCTAAAACCCACTTTTAGAGACCTCACAAAGTCAGCAGCCACTTAGAATGTACTGGGAACAAGTTACAGGAAAATGTCACCAAAGTGCTTATCTCAGTCTAATAATGCTATTTTGACCCAAGATTTTTTTAAGAAAGTGGAAGTCAGTTTTGTCTGAAAGAAGGCATTAGGGCTCATGTATTTTGTGTTGGGGCTCCTAAAACCCACTTTTAGAGACCTCACAAAGTCAGCAGCCACTTAGAATGTACTGGGAACAAGTTACAGGAAAATGTCACCAAAGTGCTTATCTCAGCCCAAAAATGCCATTTTGAGCCACGATTTTTTAAGGAAAGTGGGTGTCAGTTTTGTATGAAGGAAGGCATTGGGGCTCATGTATTTTGTGTTGGGCTCCTAAAACCCACTTTTAGAGACCTCACAAAGTCAGCAGCCACTTAGAATGTACTGGGAACAAGTTACAGGAAAATGTCACCAAAGTGCTTATCTCAGTCTAATAATGCTATTTTGACCCAAGATTTTTTTAAGAAAGTGGAAGTCAGTTTTGTCTGAAAGAAGGCATTAGGGCTCATGTATTTTGTGTTGGGCTCCTAAAACCCACTTTTAGAGACCTCACAAAGTCAGCAGCCACTTAGAATGTACTGGGAACAAGTTACAGGAAAATGTCACCAAAGTGCTTATCTCAGCCCAAAAATGCCATTTTGAGCCACGATTTTTTAAGGAAAGTGGGTGTCAGTTTGTATGAAGGAAGGCATTGGGGCTCATGTATTTTGTGTTGGGCTCCTAAAACCCACTTTTAGAGACCTCACAAAGTCAGCAGCCACTTAGAATGTACTGGGAACAAGTTACAGGAAAATGTCACCAAAGTGCTTATCTCAGTCTAATAATGCTATTTTGACCCAAGATTTTTTTAAGAAAGTGGAAGTCAGTTTTGTCTGAAAGAAGGCATTAGGGCTCATGTATTTTGTGTTGGGCTCCTAAAACCCACTTTTAGAGACCTCACAAAGTCAGCAGCCACTTAGAATGTACTGGGAACAAGTTACAGGAAAATGTCACCAAAGTGCTTATCTCAGCCCAAAAATGCCATTTTGAGCCACGATTTTTTAAGGAAAGTGGGTGTCAGTTTTGTATGAAGGAAGGCATTGGGGCTCATGTATTTTGTGTTGGGCTCCTAAAACCCACTTTTAGAGACCTCACAAAGTCAGCAGCCACTTAGAATGTACTGGGAACAAGTTACAGGAAAATGTCACCAAAGTGCTTATCTCAGTCTAATAATGCTATTTTGACCCAAGATTTTTTTAAGA